>NC_064811.1:27978411-28122934 GCF_023721935.1 Panthera uncia
ACTGGGTGTTGTATGGAAACCAATTTGACAATAAATTTCATATATTGAAAAATAAATAAATAAATAAATAAATAAAATTGTTTGGCACATAGTTTATGAATGAGAAATTGAAGGCAAAGAGATTTAACAATGACTGTAGAATTTCTCTGAGATTTTTGGCTCTCTAGGAAGTTTTAATTAGAGATAGCTTGAAACTCAAGTAGTTTCCAATGTCATATTAATTTGATAAGTAAAATATAAGGATTTTATTGGGAAAGCATACCACATGTGTTCATATAAACAAGGACCAGCACTGCTGATTGCCAAATTTAGCCAGTTGATTTGTCTTTATTTTAACTAAACATAGATTGTTATTATCAAATTGAAATGTAAATTATTTCTTTTTTTTGAAAAGTAAATTATTTCTAACTTTAACATTAACCTTAAACATTTTTTTTTAGGTTTATTTATTTAGTTTGAGAGAGGGAGGCAGAAAGAGAGAATCTCAGGCAGGCTCTTCCCTGACAATGCAGAGCCTGAAGCGGGACTCCAACTCATGATCCATGAGATCATGACCTGAGCTGAATTTGTACACTTAACTGACTGAGCCACCCAGGCACCCCAAGCTTAAACGGTTCTGATACACGTTGTTTAATAAAATAAACTGAAGCATTAGTAGAGAAGTCAAGTCGTTAAAGACTGAGGCTTGGTCATAAATTTGCTAGGGGTTGAATCTAGGCTTCATACTTGCAAAGTATTTGGCCTTGGGGTAGCTTAATTTCTCTTTATCCTAGTTTACCTAGCTCTATAATGAGGGTAAACACAGAACCTACTGCATGGGGTTATTGTGAGGCCTCACAATCTTAGAAGAGTGTAGTTATGCAGCAAGTAATCAATCAATAAATTCAACCTATTATAATTATTAAGAACAATAAGTATCCTGGGACACCTTGTTGGCTCTGTCAGTTAAGCGTCCGACTTCGGTTCAGGTCATGAGCTCACTGTTCGTGGGTTTGGGCCACGCATTGGGCTTTGTGCTGATAGCTCAGAGCCTGGAGTCTGCTGCGGATTCTGTGTCTCCCTCTCTCTCTGCCTCTCTGCTCATGCTCTGTCCCTCCATCTCTCAAAAATGAATAAACATTAAAAAAAAAGAAAGAAAGAACAAAAAGTATCCTTAGAGTAAGGCTTTTTAAATTATTTTGATTTTAAGGTAGTGAAATAACCTCAAATGCAGGCTTTTTTTCTTATAAAACAAAATATTCAGTTAAAGAGAACAAAAAAGAAGAAAATCAAATTTCCTCTTGAATTTTTATGGCCCCTACATTCAATTTTCCAATGTTTTTTTTTTAGTCATCAGAAATCCACTTAACTGACCTACATTGCAGAGATGATTTTGTTTGTTATGAAGGAAATCACAGGTAATGGATTGGAAATCACACTCTTATGAATTCTTCGTGATTACCTCCATTGTTTTTTTAAATCCTAAGCAGATGAGCATCCCCGTAAGACCTATTAGTAAGTATTCATTACACTTTATAAAAGGTGTTCCTATGGTGAACTGAGACCAGTAGCCTTAGGTTCTCAGGTAAGAATGAGAGGCCTCTGGAGGGAACATATATTTTGCATTTCACAACTGTGATTGTTTTCCCATTTTATTTATATCCACTGCTTTCTTCTCTCCTATGGGAGAATTAAACAGCAATTTTACTCACTGGGACAATTAGCACATCACTCACTTCATTTTAAATGAAACATTAAACAGGACCCTTTAGCCATTGTAATAACCGTAACTAGCATCTATATTGTTCTTGATAAAGCCTTCCTGTTCTCTCTGGAATGCTATCTTTATTACTTTTTTAATTTTCTTTGGAGGAACCAGAATCGAGGGTTCTATTATAAAGTCGCTGTAAGTCTTGTTTTTATCATCCACTCTTTTTCTTCAATCCAGTTGCCTGTGGATGATTGATAGAAAAACACCAAATGGTAGAACTTATTTTTAATCCTAATATTTTTTTTTTGTTGATGAAGTGTTAATCGATAATCCTTATGCACACAAGTTATATGTAATCTTGTATCCTAGTAATTTTATTTTCATTGTTGTGCTAGAAGAATGCACATAGGAAAAGTATATATCTAGTGAGAAATGTTGTCTAGGGAGAATTATTGTCCTGGATTGTCCTAATTTCCTTACTATGCTCTTTGTGAGGAAGTGCGCTTAATAGTTGTAATGCTTTAGACAGTGGGTGAGGTATTGAAGTCGTTACAGGGGGCAAGGAAATTAACATTAATTGCATATATTTCCATTATTAATTAGCACACTGTTTCTATTTTCTATCTTGCCCTAAGTGTGTCACTGTATATTTGTATTATTATATTAAAATCTATGTACTAGGGAAATCAACTGAAGAATTTTAGGCCACTAAATTAAATGTCATTAATTCTTTTTTATTGTTTTCTATTTTAATTTCAGCATAGTTAAGATACAGTGTTGTGTCAGTTTCAGGCATACAAGATAGTGATTCAAAAATTCTCTACATTACTTAGTGCTTAGCGTCATAAGTGTACTCGTTAAACCCCATCACCTATTTCACCCGTCCCCCTTCCCAACTCCCCTCTGGTAACTGTTCTCTATAGTTGAGTCTATATTTTGGTCTCTCTTTTTTTTCTTTGTTCATTTGTTTCTTAAATTCCACATATGAATCAAATTATATGGTATATGTTTTTCTCTGACTGAAGTGGTTTTCTTAGTATTATACTCTCTAGGTACATCCATATTGTTGCAAATGGCAAAATGCCATTATTTTTATGGGTGCATAATAGTCCATTGTGTATGGAATATACAGCTTCTTTATTCATCAGGGGACACTTCATCTGTTTCTATAATTTGGCTACTGTAAATCATTCTGAATAAACAGAAGAGTGCATGTATCCCTTTGAATAAGTGTTTGTATGTGTGTGTGTGTGTGTGTGTGTGTGTGTGTGTGTGTGGTTTTTTTTGTAAATACTCAGTAGTGGGGTTATTAGATTGTAAGGTAGTTCTATTTTTAACATTTTGGGAAAATCATACTATTTTCCACAGTTAGATGCCAATTAGTTCTAATAATTTTGGTAGAACTCTGATATTTTTGCATATCGTTTATTGATCAAATCATTCATATTTTCTGTGGCAATAAAAAAATGCCAAAAACTTAGTCTTATTCTGTTATTCTCAATAAAATTTTTCATTTGTATTTGAGTGGATGTTTACCTTAGTTTTTTCAAATATTTTTAAATACTCAACAATGGAAGTAACTACCATTCTGTATTTTTCAATATAAATAACTATAGCAGACTTTATAGCAGTCTTCTTCTCTCTGATGAATCAGTTTTGATTACTTTTAATTAGATCATCTTTTGCGATATTTCTTCAAAATAGCTTAGAAAGTAATTCTTACTGTTTTTCCCCATAGCTAATGAAAGTTTAACCTGCCTATAATTACTCGCTGCATTATATGTCCCACTTTCTGAATAATCATGTTATGTTTGCTTGAAATTATTCACTAGAGTATTTCTAAAAATAACCAAAGAAAATGTATTAGTTTCCTTCTCATTTTTTCAAAGCCTTAGATCTATGAATTGGACATACCGTCATTAAATTTTAATAAATGTAAACTTTTGCTAACTTCGTATAGTTGTCCCTCAAGTCATACACTTTCACGTAAAGAACACAATCCTACACACAAACTAATCTTGATCAAAGTCACAGAAACTTGTTTGTATTAAATTTCAAACAGTAACACCAACATTCTGATTAAAGGTCCAGTTATTTACCATGACAATCTGCTTAGTTTTCAGGTACCCAACAAAACACAGACTTAAAATATTTAGCACCTCTAAGTATCTCCTCTAAATTATAAAAGCCAAATTTAACTAAAAGTAGTGATCAGCTCAGTTTTTCCTTCTTAAAGTTTTCACTGTAGCCCTCCATGTTATAAAACCCTAAAGTCTGTTTTTTTGTTTTTTTTTTTTATGAAATTCAGTGTCAAATTGGTTTCCATACAACATCCAGTGCTCATCCCAACAGGTGCCCCCCTCAATGCCCATCACCCTCTTGGCCCTCCCTCCCACCTCCCATAAAGCCTTAGTTTATTCTCAGTTTTTAAGAGTCTCTTATGGTTTGCCTCCTTCCCTGTCTGTAACTTTTTTTCCCCCTTCCCCTCCCCCATGGTCTTCTGTTAAGTTTCTCAGGATCCACATAAGAGTGAAAACATATGGTATCTGTCTTTCTCTGTATGACTGATTTCACTGAGCATAACTCTCCAGTTCCATCCACATTGCTACAAAAGGCCATATTTCATTCTTTCTCATTGCCAAGTAGTATTCCTAAAGTCTGGGTTCTAAAGTTAGGCCTACATTAAATGAAAGAAGAAAGTATTTATTATTATAAAATGAGAACTACAATATACTGGCTGTTGATAGATTAGAATTATTGAGTGGAACTGCCCTATTTGTAGTAGAGATTACAAAGTAGTATAATGAAGAAGCTGTCTTCATTTGTATGTTCAACTGCCAACAGCTTTCAAATCCCACTTCCCTCTCTGCCTATCTGGGCCCACTTCTAGGAAAGTGAAAAGATAGACTCCGTGTTCCCTCTTTTGGCTCTGGAAGGGAGTTCAAACCATATAATCCCTGGAGAAGGAACCCTCCCTTCAAGCAGACTCCCTAACCATGTGACCCACTTTGCTCTCTCAAACTATTCTTAGACAAGTTTGGGTGTCTGCCCTGCCCTGCATAGAAAACCTCATGATGTGAGCGATAAAAATTAATGTCATTCGTAGTGCATGTGTGGCATCATTGCTGTTAATATTTAAATCAAATTTTGGGTAGGTTTTGATTCCACCCTTGTAGGACAAGCATAAAACAGGTAGCAAGTAAAAGGGCTGCTTTATCACGTTTCTATATATCTGTGCCAGGGTTAGAAAAAATCAGTAGACTCTCACAAGAATCACAAATTCAGATTTCTAGGGACACAAAGTTTTAGTAAACAAGTGAAATACATTAGAGGAAATCTGGTCATCTAAGAAACATCTGTGCACCTCCACTAAATTCCCATCATTCATGTATGGCCTTTAAAGTTAGATTTTATAATTTTCTCTCTAACTGATAACAGCTGACAGAAAGGAAAGGAATATAAGACAAAAACACAGTATCATCAACTGGACTTAACTGACATTTGTATAACACTCCACTCAGTTCTAACAGAATAAACATATTTTAAAAAAAAAGTTTTTTATTAGTTTTCTTTATTTGTGAGAGGCAGAGATAGAGGGTGTGTCGGGGAGGAGCAGAGAGAGAGGGAGACACAGAATCCAAAGCAGGCTGCAGGCTCTGAGCTGTCAGCACAGAGCCCAATGCGGGGCCCGAACTCACAAACCATGAGATCATGACCTGAGCCAAAGTCAGATGCTCAACCGACTGAGCCACCCAGGCGCCCCAGAATAAACATATTTTTAAGAATGCCCATGGAAATCTGAAAAACATAGACTGTATACTAGAATATAAAGAAGTCTTAATATGTATTTTTTTAATTTACATCATACAGAGTGTTTTTTCTGAGCACAAAAAGATTAAGTTGAAAATAAATAAATTATCAACATCCACGGATATCTCATGGATCAAAGAAGAAATCATAAGGGAAGTTAGAAAATAAAATAACAAAACCTCAAAATTTACATGAAGTAATCGAAGAGGGGGCTCAAGGGAAAAGTATAGATTTAAAGTTTCATGTTAAAAAAGAATAAACTACATGATAAATGAACATATTTTAATAAGCTACAAAACAAATGACAATGAATGAAACTTAAAGTAAGCAGAAGTAAAGAAATGAAAGATAAATGCAACTGAAAGCTGAAAATTACTAGAAAATATAGTGAAACCAGAATTTGTCTTTTTGAGATGAATAATTTGGATAAAATGAATATATATCTTGAATGACTCAAATTACCAAAACCAACTGGAATAGTTCAATTATCCATTGAAAAAATACATATAAATGAAACATCTTTTCACAAAGAAAATTGTCCCAGATGGTTTCTTTGGTTTCTTTGGTGGATGCTTCCAAACACTTAAAGAAGAGATAAGACCAAAAAATAATCCTTAAGAATATATATCTAAAAATCCATATTTAACAGAATTTTAGTTCATCAAATCTACATTAGATACAATGGGTAATATACATTAAATAATACGTATTTATCCAATAATTGTTCAATAGAAAAAAATCAGCAAATGTATTATATCATATTAAAAATAAAAATAGGGACACCTACGTGGCTCAGTCAGTTGAGTGTCCTTTCTTGGTTTCTGCTCAGGTCATGATCTCATGGTTCATGAGTTCAAGGCCCAGGTAGGGCAGTGCAGAGCCTGCTTGGGATTCTCTATCATTCCTTCTTTCTCAGCCCTCCCCTGCTTATACAAGTGCTCTCTCTCTTTCTCTCTCTCTCTCTCAAAATGAATTAATAAACCTTAAAAAACAATAAAAATAAAAACCATGTAATCAGTTCAGATGCAGAAAAAAACCAACATTTGACACAATTCAACATGCCTTAATAATTAACTCTCAGGAAACAGAAAAGAAGGGTGGTGGTGGAGGGAACCTCCTCAAACTGGTAAAGGGAATTTACTAACAATCTAAAGTTTAATTCGTACTTCATTACAATACACTGAATATTTTCCCTTGACCCAGTCTGGATATCTAACCTCCCCCTTCTCTTCAGCATTGTACTTGAGTTCCTTGCCATTGCAGTAAAATAAGAGAAAGAAATACCTTTCACACATAAGTGAAAGGAAGCAGTGAAACTACATTTGATTACAAACATCATAGCTGTGTGTATAGAAAGTCCTAAACAATCTATAAATAAGCTTCTAGATCTTGTGAGTTAGTAATGTCACAGGTTAGAATGCTAGTATACATGTTGGAGAACTTATATACTTAATTTCAAGATGACTTATATGAAGCTATATTAATCAGTAGAGTGAAATAAGTCTATACCTACAGGTCAGTGAAGTAGAAAAAAAAGAGTCCAATAAATAAATAAAACATATGTTACCTATTGAGTTTGGACCAAAGTGACAAGGTAATTTAATGGTAAAATGATAACTATTTCAACAAATTGTGCTGGAATAGCCAGATATCCACGTGAAAAACAAAAACAAAAACGAAAACATCAGTTTGAACCCTTACCTTGCAACCTGTATAAATTAACTTGCAACGTATCATAAAACCAAATATAAAAGATAAAATGATAGATTCTTAATGAAAACAAACTCAAGTTAGTCAAAAAAATTTTAAATAGAAACCAAAAAGTATAAACCTATAAAATAAAAATTGACAAAATATTTTTTTTCAAAATTAAAAATTTCTGTTCCTCAAAAGTTATTTTAAAAGAAAGTAAAGGTAAAAGAAATGTAAAGGTAAGCAATACACTTTTATGAAATGTTTGCAAAACACGTGTGACAAATGACTTGTAATGACAGTCAATGAAAACTACGTATATTTAATAATAAAGTTAAGTAAATGAACCTGTAAACATAAAGGGAAAGTTTTTCATAGACACTTCAAAAGAAAAGCTATATGAGTAGCTAATAAGAAAGGATGCATAACATCACTAGTCGTCATTAATCGACCTGATTAAAACCATAATTAGATATTACTAATTACCCAATAGAATAGCTAGAATTAAAAAGACGACAAAAAACAAGAATTGGCAATTTGTGGAGAAATGGAATTCTTATGATGGTTGTTGAGAATGTATAATGATACATCTGCTTTGGAAAAGAGTTTCATAGCTTAATATGAAGTTAAATCTGTATGTACCATATGACCCAGCTATTGCATTGGTAGGTATTTTATCAAAAGAAATGAAAGCATATGTCCACAGAGAAACTTGTACATAAATGTTCATAGCAGCTCTACTGTAGTATTCTCAAACTGAAAACAACCCAAAAGTCCACCAACAGGTAAATGGGTAAATGCACTGCAGTGTATACACACTTGCATGGATACACATATGGCATGTGGCTCAGCAGTAAAAAAGAAATGAACTATTGGTACACGCAGTGATGTCTATAACTCTCAAAATAAGTATAAAGTGAATTGAAAGTATGAAGAAGCAAAACAGAAAAGAGCTCCTACCATGGGCACATGCAAACAATGTAAGAAATACAAGACATAACTCGGCATATCCGCTCTCCAAGATTTTATTTATCATCCTCATGCTTTAATCAGACAAAACATCACTTGAGCTGACCAACAGGTAATGTTCTATTTAATTTTAATGTCACTACAGAATTGCCTTAAATTTTAATTAATTTTGATAGGTATTGGTAGATCCTAAAGCAGATATACTACTACTCTCTAAATTAATTAAAGGGAGTTTATTTCCACTGCCAAAGTATTGTTCAATCAACAAGAAACACAACATCAGTTCTACCTTTATTAAACTATGTCTTTAGTGTGTCAACTATAGGCAGGTAATGAAGTTAACATATTTGCTTTTTACTATACTTTGTCCAATTTTTGGTACTTTTGGAATATGTAGCATTCTGACCATCAAGGAATATATTGACCATCCTATCATGTGATACAGATATTCCTAATATTCTCCCGTCCGGTTATATGCAGAACTCCACTTATCGGTTGTTATTTCCCACCTTGTGGCCATCATATGTTTTTGTACTTACACCCATTTATGCCAGTCCTTCCAAGGAAGCCCTCCTTTATTATTTATGGCACCAGCACATCTTTATTTTAGTATTTGTTATATAAATCAAAATGGTGTTTCACATTGATGCTATAATTTAGTTAGCTGAGTTACTCTTATTAATGCCCAAAGTAGTGAGATTGTATTTGAAATTATTTGTTGGCTACACGTTGTGAATACACACACATATATATGCGGTTGGATAGTAGTTGAGATTAAGTAACTGCAATATAAGGAATATTCGATCTAAAACATATTTATAAGTAAGTTTTATTTATTGTTTTGAAAAACAGAAGGTGCAAATTAATTTAGAATGGAAAGAGAAGTAAAAAGTAGTGAAAATGGGGAGGGGGGATAAGGGTTTAACACTAGACAATATAGAAGGCAAAATTTCCTGAATTTAATCCCGGTACTCTGATATCATCTATAAATCTAGCAGATGAATACCCTACTTTAATTGGGGCACCTGGGTGGCTCAGTCAGTTAAATATCTGACTCTTGGTTTTGGCTCAGGTCATGATCTCAAGGTTCATGAGTTTGAGCCCCTTATCGGGCTCTCTATGCTGACAGTGGGGAACCTGCTTGGAATTCTCTCTCTCTCTCTCTCTCTCTCTCTCTCTCTCTCCTCTCTCTCTCTCTCTCTCTCTCTCTCTCTCTCTTTCTCTCTCTCTCTCTCCCCCTCTCTCTCTCCCTTTTCTGCTCCCCAAAATAAATAAATACACTTAAAAAATACCCTACTTTAGTTAACCCACATTGAATGATGGATACCATGTGGATACACTGTGCTAAGCTCTTTTATGTAATAAAATTATGAAACCCTTAGGTTTCATGATCTTTCAGATCATGTGTATAATATATATATATTTCCTTTACAGAGAAAACAATTCAAATTACAAATTATAACTCACCATAAGAAGATAGTGCTTTTCAAAAGTGCTATAGTACTTAATCACGTATAGTAAAAATAGATGACAATCAATTATAGTAGTTAATTCATACCATTATTAGAGAATTACAGAAAACTGCTTACATAATTTAAAATCAGAAAGACAGGGGCACCTGGGTGGCTCAGTCGGTTAAGTATCCAACTTCAGCTCAGGTCATGATCTCCTGGTTTGTGAGTTTGAGCCCTGCATGGGGCTGTATGCTGACAACTCAGAGCCTGGAGCCTGCTTCAGATTCCGTGCTTCCCTCTCTCTCTGCGTCTCCCCTGCTTGTACTCTCTCTCAAAAATAAATTCACATTAAAAAATATTTAAAGCAAAATTACAAGATAAATAGTTGCCAATAATGTCTTTGGTGTACTGATACTGAAAATATCTCTGTGTGTTTCAGTGTACAAGGAATTAAATAATTAGTCGTGAAAACAGGGCTTTAAGATCTCTCTATATTGAGCCAACGTATATGGATTATTTCATAAGGAACTTAACTGATGAGGATAGAGCAAACTATGGGCAGGTGAGCTCCTGCCTCTGAAAATGTCCCCCTTTAGCTCCGTCCTACCTTCATGTCCATCATTAGTTAATACAACAATCCTTCTCATCGCCAACAACAAACACAAAAATACCTTTCCCTAGGGTTGCCTGTTGCATGCTCCAAAGAATGCAAGGTGCTTATGAGACCAGGTGTGCACAACAGGAAGGAGTTAAGATAAAGCCGTCAGAATGATAACAATCGTGCCTTGATGAGTTCTTGTTATTTTAAGACACACCTGCTCCAAGTCAGCAGGATTTCTGAGGAAAATCAGAAATGTGTTGGATGTGTCCCAAGGCACATAAAAGATTGAATTCAATTCTGTCGAGCTGATGTTTAGAAATTTACAGCAGTGCTGACTGGGCTAAATGGCTTTCTTGCAGAATTCCAGAAGACACAGTGCTGTATTTGTCAGAGAAAATTACATAGCAGATCCCTAGTGAAAAATGCATAACCTCCTCCCTCACCTTTCCTTCCTCTTTCCTTGAGTCGGTGTGCCAGATTTGACCAACGTAGAAACGTGACAGGAAGTACACCATTATTTATAAAAAAAAAAGGGCTCACAATATCAAGGTTGATTGATGATTGCCACAGTGATTGGTATTGTAAACCATAGAGACTCATCTAATTCTGTAAGATATAAAATATGTGTGCATTTGTATATACATACACATATTTATATGCATTCACACACACAAAACTCACTGGACAAGAGAGTTAGATATACAGGTGCAGTTTGTTTTATTCTCCTTGCAGATATTGTGTTTTTTATACATTGAAGGTTTGTGGTGACCCTGCACCAAGCTATTCTCCTGGTGCCATTTTTCCAACAGCATTTTCTCCCTTTGTGTCTCCGTTTCACATTCCAGTAATTCTTGCAGTATTTCAAACTTTTCATTATTATTATATTTGTTTCAGTGATCTGTGATCTGTAAATACAACTTGTTGAAACTCAGATGATGGTTAGCATTTTTCAGCATTAAAGTATATTTAATTAAGTTATATACATTGTTTCTGTAGACAAATAGACTTAAATATAGTGTAAACATAACTTCTATATGCACTAAGAAACCAAAATATTAGTTTGACTCACTATCTTGTGATATTTGTTTCATTGCAGTGATCTGGAATGAACCGAGAACATCTCTGAGGTATGCCTGTGCATAAATATATAATCATTATTGTCACCTTGTTCTTTGTACTTCCCACTATTTACCTATTTTGTTCAAAGAAGGCCCACTGGTTTTATAATCAGAAGAAAAGGCAATAAATGTTTATTTCTATTTGTTGGGGAAATGTAGTATATAAAAATATAGATTAGAACAGTCCAAATGTATTTGGGAAATTTAAATAACATAATTCGTTGCCTATTGCGATTTACTAAAATTTAAATGTGTGCTCCAATATCCCATATTTTGAATTACGATGTTCATGGAGAAGTATTGACATGATAATCATATGTCAGAGGCAACCATAAAATGGAATTTTATCTAATATCGTGACAGAAAAAATGTATGCATATCATGTGTCATTTCAAACATTATAATGCTATTTTAGGAAATATATTTAACTCAACATGAAATACATGAAGAAATGATATCAAATAGAACAAAAGGCAAAAACTTGAGAAAAAGATCAAACCCACGAGGAAGGTTTGAACAATAAAATATATGCCTTTAGTTCCTGTCTATTTTCTTTGTATGAGATGAAAATTCACACTGACATTTTCAGCAAAGATCACAAAGAGAAGGAAATGGAATCAATTACATGCTATAAAATGACTATAAAATTAAAACAACAGCGACACAACTAAGTTGGTCTGTGGCCTAAGGGAAGCTCAGCTACTCTATCAGCAGGGCTTTAGGGAAACAATCATTTCCCCTTGGGCACACATACTTTAGATCAACTATTTTGTGTGATAAATATTATCTAAAAATACACTCATAATAAGTACAAAATAAAGGTCTGAAGAGATATTTCTTATGTTACTTAAAATAGATTGATAGGCAGGGTGGCGGGGGTGGGGGAATTCAGCATATACTTTAGTTTCAGAAGCTCCCTTAACAAAGGGCAGGGAAGAAAGGGTCAGAAACCACAGGTTTTGTTGTTTTGTTGTTATTGTTGTCTTCAATTTTTAAAATAGAAATGGGAGTACGACGTACTTATTTAGGTTGTTCTAGAAATTAAATGAGATAATAAGCTTAGCTCAGAATCTGGCATACTAAGCAGTAAAATATATTGGTTATTTTTATTATTTATAAAATGATGAATTGTTATTTGTTCGTAAAACCATCCCAAAATATTATTTCTTTCAGTGATTCTCTCAAGATGTCTTGTTGGGCACTGTGTTCACGGGGATACTCATGAAATAAGTAGATTAAATGTACCAATACTGTATGGTTACTAACTATATAAACACAGGCTTCCCCAAGGAAGTACCTACATCATGATCAGATTTAAACCTACTTCTGAAAAATGAGAAGCCCAATGCACCATGAGGGTGATTATAGAAAGCCACATTTTTGTCTACAGTCGGTGACATGATGGGCCAAAGGAAACCCCCCTGGCAGGAACTAGTGTAAAAAAAGCAGGTCAGAAGATAACATATATGAATGGACATCTAGTCTCTGTTATTCTGTGCAGAAAACATAGTCATATTCCTTAAGCCCAGAAAAAAATGAATCAAGTATACTAAATGCTTCAGATAAAATAATATAATATAATATAATATAATATAATATAATATATAATATATAATATAATATACCATATCTATATTTGAATCAGCCTCCAAACACCTCAAAACTCTAAAAGTGATTATGGAAAAAATTTACTCTTCAGATTCTGAAACATGTATAAAGATTACAGGAAAATAAAGAGTGTGTGTACTGACTGATAAAAAGTAATAAAGAGTAATAAAGAGTAAAAGTGCAAAGTATGGTCCTCAGACTCCAGGGGGTAAAAAAACAATGTATTGTGATGAAGAAAGTGTTAACATTGTATATGTGTTTGACAAAAAAAAAAAAAAAAAAAAAAAGGGAGTGCCTGGGTGGCTCAGTCAGTTAAGCATGTGACTTTTGTATTCAGCTCAGGTCATGATCTCATAATTTGTAAGTTCTAGTCCCACATCGGGCTTTGTGTTGACAACACGGAGCCTGCTTAGAATTCTCTGCCTCGCTCTTTCCTTGCCTCTCTCTAACTCTCTTTCTCTCAAAAATAAATAAATACACATTAAAAAAAATAAGCTCTAATAATACTCTGAATTTTGGCAATAACATGACAGCTAGCATATGTGAGTTAACCTAAGGGAAGGGTGAATTATGAGTAGGATGCTTTTTCCTTTTAGCATTGAGAATCATGGGTATTTCTAATTTACACTAAAAGATACCACCACCACACTTAAAACAAAAACAGAAACAAAAACAAAAACAAAAACGACCATGGAAAAGAGACTTGAAAACAATCGTTCTAAAGAAATTTGGGTTCAAATGTAATTCCACTTATATACACATAAGTGAAAAAATAGGAATAGAGTTGACACTTCTGATACACCTGTTATAAACTTACCATACACCAAATCATGAGGCAAATGATAATCTAATTAGACCCAATAGGAAATAGGCTAAAATTTTCAAAATACTAAGACATCTTTTATAAATATGGATTTTCTGTAATATGATAAAAATGTAACTTTTCCTAAGTATATTATTCTGAAAATTTCACTGATTTCAGTAAGAGTAAAGTATTATTTTTCATCAGCATTTCAACTAAAAAAGTTCTGCATGTATGTTTTATATTCTAGTTAATACATAGATAAAAACAATTTTTACAAATAAACATACACTCATTGCGCTGAAACAACAATATTTTACTGACTTGGATGTGTAATCACAGAACTGGGAGAGCACTGGTGCGCATGCTGGAGTGAATGACCAGCTCTGCGTGCAAATCCATGTCGTGGAGGAGGACGGTTTACAACCTGGGACATGAAGAACTGAGAGGGTTGCTTTGGTGTGGGGTGAACTATCCGACTGAGAACATGATGTGCAGAAGCAAAAACCTACTTTGTGTAGATAGAGATAGGAGATGCTTAGGCAGGCATGACCATAACAGATTGCATGAAAGACCATATATACATTGTTCCTTGTTATTTTTTAAATATTTATTTATTTATTTTGAGAGAGAGAGAGAGAGAAATAGCATGAGTGGGAGAGGGGCACAGAGAGAGAGAGAGAGAGAGAGAGAGAGAATCCCAAGCAGGCTTTGCCCTGTCATCGCAGATCTCTAAGCGGGGCCCCATCTCACAAACTGTGAGATCATGACCTGAACCAAGATCAAGATTCCAGTGCTCAACCCACTGAGCCACCTGGGTGTCCCATCCTGTTTTTATTTTATGATCATTTGTCATTCTGTCCCCCAAAAGCGGCTCAAAAGAACAATTAAGATGGAATCAAAAACTTTAAAGGTAGAAAAGTTCCAATGTTCATTGAAGAAGTTTTCAAACATTTGGGCTTTTTTCTTAAAGACTTTACTGAGATATAATCCATGAACAATACAATTCACATGTTTAAAGTGTACAGTTTAATGGTTTTTAATATTTCTGCACATATGTGCCACCATCAGCAGAGTCAATATTTTCTAAAGATTTTCTTTCTTTCTTTCTTTCTTTCTTTCTTTCTTTCTTTCTTTCTTTCTTTCTTTCTTCTTTTCTTTCTTTCTTTCTTTCTTTCTTTCTTTCTTTCTTTCTTTCTTTCTTTCTTTTTACATAACTTCTACTTCCCATATGGGGCTTGAACTCAGAGTTCAATCAACTGAGCCATCCAGGCACCCCTGTCACAGTCAGTTTTAGAATATTTTCATCCCCAATTGCTTTCAGTAGAAATACTTCTTTAGAAAAAGTGAAGCCCAATATGTCAATGGGTAAGAGAGACTTTTGGTTCCTGTTCTCAAGTAAGGAGCTTGGAAGTCACCACTCTGTCCTGACAAGTGAAGGCTGAACAGACCGAAAAAGCAACAACTCTTCCAGGATGTTTAAGAGATGGCATTTTTAACTGTTGACCTCAAGGTTGGAGAGATTGACAAGTGAACACAGGAAAACTTACCTGAGCAGAGACTCTAGAGCAGAAACAGCCTAGGGAATTGGGCTCAAGGAAAGAAAACCTGTTATAACAGATTAATTCCTGGAGATTCTATGTAGACAACTTTGAGAGTTAAAAACTCCAGGGGTATGCAGTAATAGGGGATTCCCACAATACTGCAAAATATATCTCAAGAAACTCCACTAGGTTCCCACAGTAAATATTGGAGAAACATCCCCTCATGCTTCTAGCAGACAGAGAGGGGACAGGAACCATTTTGAAATAAGCCAGAGCACTCTTATTTTCAACAAGAGAAACTAGGAGAAACTAGTTAACCAGAGTCTAAACTTTGGGGAGTATTGTCAGGGCCTGACTGACCGACCGGGGGGGGGGGGGGGGGGGGGGGAAGGGAAATGTCAAACTCCACCCACCTCTGGCTATCCTGTCCCACCTAAAGAAAAAGAAAAAAAAATCCCTGAGAAACACTTGTGAAGTTCACAGTCCAGAGGTACAGGCTTACTAAAAAAATGAGACCTAATCACAGAAATACAGATGGTTTCACTCCACCCACACCTCACCACTATATCCCCAAAGGCCTATCTATAACATTTACTTTTACCCAGTACATCATGTTTGGCTGTCAAGAAAAAAATTACAGGGTATAGTAAAGAACGAGAAACACAATTTGAAGAGATAGAAATCATCAAAAGCAGACATGGCAGGGATATTGGAATTATCAGACAAGAATTTTATTTTTTTGTTAAGTTTTAATGTTTACTTGAGACAGAGAGAGAGAGAGAGAGAGAGAGAGAGAGAGGCACAGAAAGAGGGAGACAAAGAATCCAAAACAGGCTCCAGGCTCTGAGCTTTTAGCATAACAGAGCCCCATGGGGGTGAGGGAGAGCTTGAACTCATGAGCCATAAGATCATGACCTGAGCCAAAGTCAGGTGCTTAACTGACTGAGACACGCAGGCACCCCAGACAAAGATTTTAAAACAACCATGATTAATATGTGAGGGGCTCTAATGGATAAAGTAACAGCATTCAATGACAGATGGAAACAGATGTAAATCCTATGAAAGAACCAAATAGAAATGCTAGAGATCAAGCACAACTGTAGCAGAAATGAAGAATGCTTTTGATGAGCTTAGTGTAGACTGGACACAGGTGAAGAAAAAAATCTCTGAGTTAGAAGATATATCAATAGAGGCTTCAAAAATTAAAAAGCCAAGAAAACCAGGACTGAAAAAAAATCAGAACCGAATATATCCAAAGAACTATGAGACAATTACAAAAGATACACAGATGTGTAATGGGATTACCAGGAGAAGAAAGAGAAAGGATCAGAATATTTGAAAGAATAATAAATGACATTCCTACAAATTAATGACAGACACCAAAGCACGGACGCAGGAAGGTGAGAAAACACCAAACAGAATAATGCCAAAAAATGAAGTCGGTAAGAAGTCATGCATGATTTGAGACAGTGTAGACCATCCAAATGAGTTCAGCCTCCATCACACCCGTTTCTCCTTTTCCAGCTGAGAAAACTGGAAACCATATCTATTATGTCATATGACTAAATTCTCCAACTTAACTACAGAATTAGAACTAGATACATAAGTCTTTCCTTGGATGGACCCTACACATCACTGTGTACAGAGGATGCCATGTCTTAATGATCAAGTAGATATGTTATTACTAATGTAATCATGGTATTCTAAAAATCAAATATTCTTAGTAAAATAGCAAGAGCCTATGGAATACTTCAAGGTGCCATTTCATGACTATGGATTAGTTTTAAGTAATAAATAAAAGTTCATGACATTTTTCAAATTGAGTTCACATTTTCTGATTTCATCAAGGTGTCATTTGAGACCAAATGTGATTCTACATTAATGCATTTAAATACCTTGGATCATTTTATTTTTAACAGTCAAATCCTTCATAGATGTATTTGCTAAACAGGACACTGAGTTTGATCTTGCTATTTTTTTTTTCTTTTTCATAAACACACTTGCAGAAGCTAATTATTTTCAATGTTTTCCCTGAAGGACAGATATTTGGTGGTGAGAACAGGCACAGTTTGTTTCTCATTGCTTCCTCTGATAACTCTCCCATGATAACTCTCCCATGCAAACAAGACAGGCTGAGAAACACATAATCATGAGGGCACAAGAATCCATATGTGAGAAATCCACATTACATTTTGTAAGTGACAAAAAAAAAAAGATTTTTTTGGTACGGTAATACACTGTGACTCTGCTAGCCTTCCAGATTTAATCAAATGGGGTTCATGATGGTGGGAAAATAAGCATTCTTCAAATAAAAAGAATTTAAGTATGACATACACAGAAAGAATTTAGACTTTTGTGGTTTATGAAAATTGCATTTGTGAAATGTATTTTTGGGTATTTTCCAACATAGGAACTTTTTAATGTCAACAACATTAGAAAATTTAAATAGCCAAAATGTAATTAGATAAACTTATAATAATAATTTAAAAGTTAAAATTTAATTTTACAAGTGAGGCTTAAAGTTTGCTCAAAATATCATTCATGTTCATATGTGGTGAAAATATGTGTTATATTCTTGTCCAAATCTATAAATGACTAAATTCTCTTTAATCTTTGACTTAATATAATTATATTCTATTGTTATTTGCTTTCAGAATTTGCCAACTTTAATTAATAAAATTAAATCATTGTCATTATGAAATTTCATGGAGAATCATTATTATAATTAAAAGACAATAATCATTTTTCAATTAAAAACTGCAAATAATGAAATTAAGGAAATCAATTGTACTTATATTTTGTATCATATGATACCAGCTAAAAATGATACTAACAAAAATATTAAAGGAAATAAGCATACATTTCACATATATTACTGGATATATTGTACAAAAATAAAGCTAATTAAGTGAACAGAAAAATCTATTTTACATAGGTAGGTAAAACAAAGAAATTCACTTATGGAAACAACTCACAACTGAAGAAGTGGTTTGACTGAATTAGCTGATTCAACATGAAAAAAAGGTTCTTGCTGCCTTGTGCAGTCACTACAGAGAATTCTGATTTTGGTACAATGAGAAAATAATAAAGCACAAAAATAAGAATAAATTCCGAAGTTCACATGATATGTACAGATCACTCTCAAATATAATTCCAACTGCTGTAGATAAATAGTAGTTGCTAAAAATAATGTGTAATTATTTTAATGAGAATAAAATTGTATGCACAGCAATATTTTGTAGCATATCTGAAACACATTTGTAGCAGAAGTATAAATATGCTGTTGAAAATAATTGGCTTTAAAATATTAATTTCCTTCCCTTATTTCCCTTCCACAATGAACTGAAAAGCCTAAATAGAGTAAAACATATTAAAAATACCTGGTGGTTCCTGAGGTTCTATTATATGCTAAATACCATTCTGTAAGGTCTGTACATTTGATCTCATTTTAATTATCATGATGTAGGTCAGCCGTTAACAAAATGCTGCCTGGAGGCCAGTTCAGTTGGCCCCCTGCTTTTGTAAATAGAGTTTTATTGGACCTCCACCTTAATTTGTATTGTCTGTAACTACTTTGATGCTGTGATCGTAGAGTTCGGTAGGTGCAACTGATCAATGATTAGCTAAACCTAAAATATTTATTACCTACCCCTTAACAAAAGAAAATAAAAAGTCTGGCAGCTACTAATGTAGTTAGCATGACTTTAATTTTCAATGAAGCTTAATATCAGGATGGAAGTCATACACTGTAAACCTTGAAGTCAGAAAGGATCCCAATTTTGATTGACTCTAGGTGGTTGTGTTTCTGATATTACACAACCCAAGAGTTCAGAAAATCAACTACACAAGGATAGGATGGCATAGATTTTTTTTTTTTAAATCAGCTGTTCATGCATAAATGTCCTGGGGTTTTATTTGACTGAAACTCAAAAAAAAAGTTTATATAATCAAATGCTGAGTTTATAGAGTAGTGGAATACAGCCCCCCAACTTTATTACATGTACTCCACCACTGTTCAGATACACTATCATGTTTATTTCTCAGTACCTCATTCCTTTGTTCTTCCTTCCTTCCAGTTGCAAGTGTCCCTTTTATAATTTAAAGCTATTTCACTGACTCTACTTTGGATCCCCTATTTTCTGACACTCCCAAATCCTTCCTCTGTTTATTAGTCTCTTTCCTCACAGACAACGTTTTTGGTTAAAAAAAAAATGCATTCAATTACGATGCCTATTTTTTCATCTTTACTCAACTCATTGTGGTCTGGCATCTGTCTCCTTCAATTCGGTGAAATGGTTGTGGTCAAGATCCATAAAAATATCCTTATAACTGAGATCATTAGACACTTTTAAATCCTCATCTAATTTAACTCTTTATGTTTTACACTATTGGATACTGCACTGATACTGAAACTGAAATAGTCCATACCTTCGTTTTGTGAAGTCACTCTTTCATTGGTAGTCCCTATTTTTCAAGCTACTGCTATTTTTTTTCATTTTTATTTATTTTTGAGAGAGAGACAGAGGATGAGCAGGGGAGGAGCAGAGAGAGAGAGGCAGACACAGAATCTGACACAGGCTCCAGGCTCTGAGCTGCCAGCACAGGGCCCGATGCAGGGCTTGAACTCATGAACCACAAGATTGTGACCTGAGCTGAAGCTCAATGCTCAACCAACTGAGCCACCAGGAACCCCATAGGTTGCTGCAGTTTTTATCTTCTGAGTTGATCTATTTTTCTCTTGATGCCACAAATGTTAGTGTTGTCAGTATTCCATAGGGGAACTTGTCTTTTTATTCTGTTTATATTTTCCATAAGGAAATAGGAAATATTTAAATTTCTGTTGCTTATGTATTGCTTCTAGTGTCTTTAATGAAAATTTATACAATTAATAAATGTAGAGTTCCGTCCATATTTTCTTCTAAATTCCAGAATGATATATGTAACTGCATTTGCTATGTATTTACCCTAATACCATAAGGCATCTCATGTACGTCCCAGTCTAATGACATTTTGGTATTTGTCAAGTGTATCTTCTTTTACCCCATGTGCTGTGTTCTCTATCACAGTAGATGTTATTTTCCTCTACTGTGACTCAGATTAGGAATATATCTTAATAACACAGTCAAGTCTGTGTAAAATTATAATAATAAACTATTAATTAAAAAGAAATATGCCATCAAACACGTTGTCATGTTCACATTTGCTCATTGATGCCGTTGTCTTAAGATGAATAAAAATGACAAAAATCAACATTCAAAAGTTGCTTGGGAGCACAAATTCATAGCCAAGTGTTTTTTAGGTCTTTATTCCACTGGGCAAACAACATATGAATAAATATCTGTACAAAACAAACAACTCTAATATCAAAGAAAAAGTACTGGTTAAATAAGTTTCACAAAGATGGTTAAATATTCTAGTTATGTTATTTTATATATTTCATAATAATGATAGGGGAAATGCTCACAATTACATAAAAATGAAGGATGCCTCAAAATGTTTTAGGATAGTATCTGTAGGACAATCTCATATATATTATATTGTTATATATCTCTCTATAGGGCCAGATAGATATAGACATATCACAGATGATAACATGGATATAGATCAATGTGTTTAGAGGTATAATCAGATGTTAATAGAGGACAGCATAGCCTAACATAATAACTAAATAATATACTACTTTTCACACTCTGGCCAATTTGCTTGGGAGAGTTATTCAACCATGAGTTTTCTTGATTTTTCAGAGTTGTATCACCACCAATATACTGATAGGGTTGTAGTGACAGTTTGTTGAAAACATCAGATATATAAACTCATAGATTATCCAACACAAGATAGGCACTCACACATTGAAGATGATCATTCTAAGAGTTAATATTTGTAAATGATGGGAATATAAATTCAACTATGGCTATAAAATCCTTTTACAGTAGAACTTACATGGTCTGAGTTGGAAAAAAAATAAACAGATATGGACGATATAATTTCAGGTAGCAATAGAATATAGCAAGCTTGGGAGAGTAGTCCTTGAGAAGCCTTTGTTATACATGGTAAGCAGTGATGACTTCTCCAAAGGGCTGAATGTGAGCTCAGATGTAAAGGATATCAGTTCTGGGGAAAGAGTATTTCAGCAGTGGGGCAGCAATAGCAAAGGCTCTGAAATAGGAGGGACGTACAGCAGTTGTGGCTGGAATATACTGAAAGAGGGAGAAGTACAGGGAAAACAGTCAAAGATGTAGACATGAAACAAAACTCCATAAATATTTTCACATTCCTGTGTGGACAGGGCTTTTTGAGCAATGAGCACTGGAATAAAAGACGATTGAACAACAACTCTTAAGAGAGAGATCTCCAAAGAGATAGTAACTCTTGTCACTCATCAGGGTCACCTGTCTACTTTTCGGAGTAGTAAAGTTGTCGGTTATAGAAAAGATAAAATAAGACATATTTTAAGACATATTTAAGACATATTTAAGACATATTAATCAGCTGGGTGTATGTAACGCCATATATAGATTTATGGAAGATCGTGGCAGGAACAGGTTTGAGAGGGAACTTACACTGACTCACACTATGACAAAAATGTGTATTTTTTAAATGTTAAAATATAGTAATAAAAATGTTTTAAGATGTAAATTCAGGAAATAAAATGTAAAGTTTTAGAAAGGACACCAATCGTGTGTTGAAAGGACATAAATTTCTGAGTTTAGAATTTCCCTACTACTCTAAGCTCTCTGAAATTCTCTAAGCTCTCTCCTCTGGTTTTCCTAGTTTCCATTCATTGGACTTTTACTCGCATTGTCCTTTCCTGCTTAGGCTCATAAGGTGATGATTATTTACATCATTCCCCCAGTCTTCATCTTATTCTCTTTCTGAGAAATAATCTTGCAAATTGAAACTCTTTGCTTTCTCCAAAAACAAACTCTCAGGTCATGGCACCCACCCCCATAAAATGCCTCCATTATAATCTTTGCAAGAACACCATTGTTCTCTTATTCACTATTAAACGAGAACATCTATTGGCTAAGTTCCTTTTTGGATCCATAGAGGTATTTAAAATAAAAAGCATAATATTATAATTTAAGATGAACTGGTACACAGAAATACAATCTAATTGGAATTAATTTAGACAATCAATCACAACTCTTGATGCTGCCAACAAGGGCTCAGATTAGCGCCAACATTGATTGTGGTTCTTTTCTGACAATTGTTTTATGGGTATTAAATGGAATGCATAATAGCATTGAGCTCAAAGGAATCCTGCTGCTTTCCTCTTTCAAACAGGACTTACCACTGCTTACTATAAATCTCTGCATCCATTCCTCTTCTAGCTTGTTACAGCATTGATTCAAATCCTTGATTTGTCCTTAGTTGCATCTTGTATAACAATTTATCAACTGTTTTGCTGAGATCTAGATAAAAGACTCCTACTGCCTTTGCCTCATTTACTTCACTACTCATTGCAAACACTTGATCAGATCTCTTGGGCCCTATCCTTCTATATCCTACAATGTTGGCAAACCCCACACTTGATGCTCCTCTCTTGAAAACTTGCATGCTTGTTTATTGTAATTGAAACGCTTACTAGTTATATCAGTTTCCAGGAGGCTTTTCATTTTTAAAAAAATACAGGCAATTTAACACAAATCATTTTTTCTATTCAGGTTCTCAGAGGGAAGACTGAAATAGTATGCTTCAGATTTTTGCATCCTTTTTGCCTATTTTCCCCTCATATCATTGTGTGGACTGCTGGCCCCTCTCTTTCTGAAACTCTCTCTTACACAGGCCCTTTCCATACCATTCTTTAATGATATTCCTCCTATTTCTCTAACCACTTTCTCTTTTCCTTCCTTGTCTGTTTCTTCCTCCAAAAGTTATTTGAGCCCTGGTGTTCATCAAGGTTTTGTACTCAACTTATTCTCCTACTATATATATATATATATGTATATACACACATATACACGTGTATATATATATATATATATACACATATATACACGTGTATATATATATATATATATATATGTATATACACACATATACACGTGTGTATATATATATATATATATATATACACATATATTTTTCCCCCCCACTGGATGATCTAATTTCTTCTTGTCACAAACCCTGTTTACTCCCTTGAAACTTTGTTGTTCACATGTCTGATGGATTTTTCTAACTTGTCTTTCCATAGGAATGTTAAATTCAACATTTCTATAATTAGCCTCATTTTTCACTCTACAATAGCCTGTTCCTTTATTCCCTCTTCATTTAATGTTACTATCTTCTGCCTTGTTTCTCAGTCTAGAAAATTGAGTTATATTAAACCTCTCATTCCCTCTTTCCAAATGCAATTAATCACATCCTACTGATAT
Source organism: Panthera uncia (assembly GCF_023721935.1). NCBI lineage: Eukaryota > Metazoa > Chordata > Mammalia > Carnivora > Felidae > Panthera > Panthera uncia. The sequence goes on from NC_064811.1 coordinate 28,002,075, forward strand.
TTATTGGTAAAAGTTTCTACATTCTGCTTCTTTTTTTTCTTGGAGTTTCTCATATTATTGTATCAGGATTATGCCAAGATTCTCCTCTGTATTCTTTCTTGCTATGGCGGATCCTCTGAAAACCATCTGTACATTACAACTAGACCAATCCATTTCACATCAACTGTTAAAATCTATCAACTGTTTTCCATATTGTAGGATGAACTTTAAGCTTCTAGCTTTGAGAATACAGTCCTACATATTGCAACCTAAGTATGCAGATACATTTTATATCTCTATCTATCTGAAAATCTCATTTCTGGCAATTTCAATAAGTTACAGTTCCTTTACATATTTGCCAATGCGGATCCTTTTGTCTAGAAACCATTTTCTTCCTCATCTGAACTACACTTTGAATTTCAAATATCAGCTTGGGCTTCCTCTTTAGTAGAGGCAATATGTCTTCTACTCTCTACTCTCATGGCATCCTGGGTACACAACACCACCTCACTTGTCACATGTTGAAATTGACTATTTTAGTGAAACTCCTCCCACTAGTCTGTGAGTTAATTAAATAAGGCTTTAATGCCTTTTTCATCTTTTTGTAACTAGTATTTGGCACAGCATTTGCCTCATGAGAAGTGTTAAGTAGAATTTGCCTGAAGGAAGATACTTTCTAGAGAATATTTCAGTTTTTACCCTCCTTGAACTTGAAAACATTTAGTACTCTTGACTGTTTTCTATCTTCAAAAAACAATCTCCATTTCCTATAATTCTGCAACTTATTAAGAGTTATCATGCCTCAAAATCTTCTACTCATGCTTTATGATAGATACTTAGGGTATCTATGCTTTCTCTATTCTCAACTCTTTACCTTCTTCATAGGTGACTATATTTAATTCTATGCATTAATTTAGTACAACTATGTTGACAACTTCTATGCTAATACCCTTGGTTCCAGACCTGCATATCCCATTGTCAAATAACATTTTCATTTAGTCTAATTGACATGTGAAACTCAATATATGCATGTTTGAACTATTATATTCTCTCCAAAATGCATTTCCAGTGGTCAATATTCATGTGATAAAAGTATTCCCACCTAGCTGCTTATGTCAGAACTTGGAATTCATACTCAACTCCCCCTTTTATGTCACCACTCACCCTTAAGAAATCAATTACCCAAATCTACTGATTCTTTTTCTTAAACGCATCTTAAATCTAATAATTTTTTTTCACTTAAGTTACACTCCCTAGACCAAACCACAGTCATCTTTTGTGCAACAATGTGAAAACCTCATAATTAGTACATGTCCATGCTAGCCTCCCTTCAATGCATTCAGAATGTAGTCAGAAACATTGCTTTTTTTAAAGTATAAGAATAATACCCCCCTTACTAATGTCCATATGTAAATCTCTGGGACCTGTGTATATATATTTAATTTTTTTAAATGTTTATTTATTTTCATGAGAGAGAGACAGAGAGAGAGAGAAGATGGAACATGAGCGGGGGAGGGGCAAAGAGAGAGGGAGACAGAGAATCTGCAGCAGGCTCCAGGCTCTGAGCTTTCAGCACAGAGTTCAATGCAGGGCTTGAACCACGAACCAGGAGATCATGGCCTGAGCTGAAGTCGGGAGATTAACAAACTGAGCCACCCAGGAGCCCCATGGAACCTGTGTATATTAATTTTCATCACAAAGGGGATACAAATGGAATTAAGACTGCTAATTAGCTAAGCTTAAAATTGGGAGATTATCCTGGATTATATGGGTAAACCCAATATAATCACAAGGGTCCTGAAAAGTGGAAGGAATAATCCAAAGGGAGAATCAGAGAGATGACGAGAAAGAATAGGCTTGATGTTGCTGCTTGGAAAGTGGAGGAAAAGGACCATGAGTCAAGGAAAGCACACAACCTCTAGAAGCTGGAAAAGACCAGAAAATGACTTATATCCTAGAGCCTCTAGAGAAGAGTTCAGCCCTGTTGACACTTTGATTTTAGTCCAGTAAAGACCTGTGTCAGACTTCTATCCACAGACCCAAAAAATAATACATTTGTATTGTTTTAACCACCAAGCTGGTGGTAATTTGTCACAGCAGCAATTGAGAACTAGGAGACAAATTGGTGCTCCATCATGTCTTCCTCACATTGTGTCTGTCTTCTGTTCTCCGTATTTCATATCCGTCCAACTGCTCATTAACTATCAGTTGCTGAACGAAATCTTCTCTGATCCAAATATTTATCCTGTAGCCTCCCAACTCCTGGTCTAAGTTGTCTGACACTTTAGCTAACTACTAGTATTGGTCACGATCTAAATTAAGTGATTTGTCATGTAATTATATATTAAATCTCTGCCTCTTTTTTTTATATATTCTAATTTTCATAATTGTATGGTTTTGTACTCTTTTATAATTAAAAAAAAATTTAAGTACTCTCTATGCCCAATGTGGGGCTCAAACTCATAACCCCAAGGTCAACAGTCACTTACTCTTCCCAACTGAGCCAGCAAGGCGCCCCAAGGTCTCTGCCTCCTTAATGAGACTGTGAGTCCAGGAGGCAGATACCCCCCTACAGTCAACTTTTTTTTTTAATCTTCAGAGCCAGCAGAGTATCATCCACTTAAACAGGCCCTTAATGGATATTTGTTAAATAGGAAATGCATTTATTCATTGTCTTCTGTGTAATATCAGTGTAAAACTTTTGATATGCCATATTTTTTGACTTCTCACAGTATCTCAATAGTATAACTATTATGTCTGTTTTACAGACAAGAAAATTAAAGGCTGAGTAGCTAGAAATTTCTCTATAGGCCATATGATTAGCGATGGCTTAGCCACAAGATGAAATCAAGTCTTTGAATATTCATTTACTGTGTTCTTTTAATTATGCACAGTGGTCTTTTGAGAGATGCTACTATGGTCATCAGCAAACAACAATCAGGTCAGCTATCCTGCTTGAATCCTGTTAGTATTTGAAGGCATCTAGAAACACTAAAAGCTGAAATAAAAATCTGTTAACTATCAATTTATATCTGTCACATAGTATAGTACAGAATATAAGTAACCCTGATTAAACACAGTTTGATTTAAAAAAATGAATCAGTGAACAAACTGATGAATGAGTAAACAAATATTTTAGGTGTTTGTCTAACTTTATTTGGAGTAGAAAGAATGTCTGGGTAGAGAAGCCGTGAAATAAATTAAAATCTTAGCAGATAAGATTTTCAGTTATAGTTTTTCTGAAGCTAGTCCAATAACGTCTCTCTTCCTCCCTAGTAGTACTTCTAAGTTTATGGGATAAATAGGGGAAATAAGACCATTATGTCTGAGGATACTACATTGATATTATTATCCTGGACAACGGTGAAAGTGAACTTGAAGTGAACAGTCTGTCTAAATTAACAGGACTCTACTTACATTAAACTTTATGGAAAAGAAAAGTGCAAGCAAGAGAGATACTTAGCATACATAGTAAAAATATCAAAGAAAGAATAACGGTTAAAGATAGAAAAAGAAAGGAAAACAGCAATGTATACTCTCAGTTCAAAACTAATTGAACATTAGTTGATGAGCTTCATTTCCCTTAAGATTCTCAGGGCACATGCAGTGTCCCCACGATGCCCTCTTACTCTAGTGATTTTATGTTTGGAGCAACGTGACAAAGTTCATGTTGATTTCCTGATTCAGCTGAAACCCTTTGTGATTCTCTGGTTGCTTGAAGCCAGGTAGAAGTTATAACTGTTTGGAGACCATAATATCCTTTATTAAGCTCCTTCAAGAGTTCATCAAAGTGTGTAGTTGACACGAGTACACATGTAGCTGGCGTGTTATTTGCTCTATTTTTTTTCCTTATTTCTTGGAAGAAATGTCAAGGCACTATAGCATAAAAGGTTAAAATATGGGTTCATAACTAGACAGGCATTGAAAATAAATCCCACTTCAAAATCCTCTTATCTCAGTTTCCTCGTCTGTTGAATGTGGAGAATAAAAAGACCCACTGCATAGAATTGGTTAGGGAGTAACGAGGTAACGTATATGAAGTTCGGTGTACCATGTCTGGCATATCTTAAGACCCAGGTTTATTGAACATGAACTATCATTATTATATCATAATGTTAGTCATGATCTAATTAGCAAATATAGAACATTTTTAAAAAATCCTATTAAAAAAATACTTAATGGTTTACTTACCGGTCAAATACTGAAACTCCTTTATAGAGCTTCAGTTTGTACTGTCCTGAACAAAGCCTATAATCTTTTTATAGATTCTCAGTGATAGACTAGACACATGGCTGTGACCTCTCCGAAACATATATTATCAGTATCCCTTCAAATAGCCATTTTATGTTTTCTTATTTATGATATAAAGGTTTACTCTCCTATACCCTGCTGAGTGACACGAGGTCTCATCTTCTCTGTCTGGGAATCCTGAGGTGCTGCCTCCACTGCTGATCAAAAAATAAATCCTGGCAAGGATCTGGGGTTTAGCTAAATATGTAAAAAAAAAAGCCTGTAATTTGGATGTGTTAAAGAACGGGGATGGGATGGCTCCTCGCTAGTGAGCGCTCTCCTCCTTTCCTGTAAAACAGTGCTTAAAAAATTTTAAAAAAATAACTTTTTACATTTTGAATTTGTATTCCTTTATTTTCTATGACTAAATCTTCTCTTTATACATATTCACATATTCTGAAATAAGAAGCTAAATGGAAAAGCCAATATTCTTGGAGAAAAACTAGTACAAAGCGTTGATATTTCAGTGATCCATTCCAATTTTAGAACCACTCCATCCCATTCGTTCGGTCTTTTGTTCATTTATTCACAAAGATTTATTGAAAACTTACCATGTATTGTTATATTCATTGGAATAAAACTATTAAACCAGATGGAATCCCTGTTACTTGGTTCTTCTGATTTCCGATTATTATTAAATAGAATGACCTTGCTTCTTCTCAAACCACAAAGACAACTGTATTCATGATACAGCAGTTCTATTAAAATACATTAAAAAATTCCTGTGATAACATTAAGCATGATGGTTCAAGTCACCATTTCTTAGGATCTGTTTAATATTTTCTATGTATATTTGACTCTATTAAGATATTCTCCAAAAATGCACTACCATTTAAAAAACAAGGAATCCCAAATATAAACACACGTATTTATTTGTCACATTCTATTTGTCATGAACTAAGTGTTATATAAACTTTGATGTTATTTGACTTATTGCAATGTAAATGCTTATTATATCTTAAAAGTCTATTTAAAATTATTTTGAAAGTCAGAGATTTTTTTTCTGCCCTATGAAGAAGTAGCATATTTTGGCTGGGACCAAAAAAAACCCCTATTTCTAGTACCTTTGTTTCCTTTCCATAAATCATTGTTCACAATGGTGAGCCAATTTACTATTAGTTTCATCGATCCTTTCCACTGATCTTACATGACCGTAAAGAATTTTGTCAAAGACTTTCCAAACATCTAAGTTTAAAATCCTCTTTAACACCCTTCCCACATTTGTCTACCTGGAGTGAAATCCCTGAAGAATTTTACAAAAGTAGTGAGTGATTCCTTTTATTTCCTAAATGTGTGTTGTCTGTTCTTAATCAAGCTGAGCTTTTCAAAGTGGTCCCCATTTGATCTCCAAAAATAGTTTCTGAAAGTTTTCAACATAACAGAAGCTGAAGGAAACTCTCTGAAATGCCTAAGTGTGTTTCCAAGACTGGCCTTCAGTTAGTATTTTGTTTCTGTCATACATTTAAAGGAATGCCATCTTTATAGAAAAAATATAAAATATTATAATGCCAAAAGCTACATGCCTTCTTTGAAACTTAAATATATTGGCAAGAAAATTTTTCAGATCTATTAATTGGCTATCATACTGTATTATGTTTTCATTGATGTCAGGGAACAATATATTTTTCTCTCCTATCAAAATATTGGATCTGTTCATGCAGTTCTGAATTTTGGTAGCATCTCTAAATGGAGAGGTAGGGAATAGCAATGTTTGTCAAAGGTTTATCTTGAAACTATTAAATTGTTATTATTGTTTCCTAGCAATTCACTGTAAGTCTCCATTTAGTATTGAATATAGACCACAAAAATCCTGTGTGATTTTGTTTTGAAATATCTGATTATAATGTAAAGTTCTAATGACTTCTTTGCTCAGGATAAATGTGTGATTTTGAATGAACGACTCATTTTCCAAACCTCAGATTCCTCCATAAAAACAGGTTGCCAGAAAAATTTAGAAAATGGTGCAAGACAGTGAAAATTAGATCATAAAGAATGTTTGCCTTGAAATCACTGGTTTTTCCCTGTCCCTTGTGTTATAATGAACTTGGAAGTTCTTTGCAGACATGCAGTCACACCAGGTTCTCAGTTTTCATCTATTCAGAGATTAATCTGATCCCACTGAGGTGTCCCTGTGCCCCACTGCTACTTGAAACTGCCTAAACATATTCTCCAGTTTTTTTTTTAAACTCAGTTTTTTGTAACTGCACTGGCAGATTACTTTATTGGATCTCCCCCATCTTGAGGTAACTTTTTGTGTATCATATTCTTTATGTTAATAATGACCAAGAACCTGGGCTGGATCAGCCTGGATGGATCATTCAGTTAAGCGTCCACATCTTGATTTCGCCTCAAGTGATGATCTCACAGTTCATGGGATCAAGCCCCACCTCAGGTTCTGCACTAATAGTGTGGAGCCTCTTTGAGATTCTCTCTCTCCTTCTCTCTCTACTCCTCCCCCACTCGCACTTTATCTCTGTCTCTCAAAAATAAATAAACATAAAAAGAAATGACTGGGGCACCTGGGTGGCTCAGTCAGTTAAGTGTCTGATTTCAGCTCAGGTCACAATCTCACGGTTTGTATGTTCCACCCCGCATCTGGCTCTGTGCTGACACCTCAGAGTCTGCAGCCTGTTTCAGATTCTCTGTCCCCACTCTCTTTGCCCCTCCACCCATTGCGCACTCTCTCTCTCTCTCAAAAATAAACATTAAAAAAAATTTAAAAAAATTAAAAAGAAAAGACCAAGAGCCTTTCCTCCCATAACTAGCTTTTGGTATTTTCAGCCCTCTTTCAACAAAGTTTGGTTCATTGAATCATAGGTACATACCTGGAGAGAAGAGGCACTGATTAAGCAGCTCTTCATGACATGACAATTTTGCATACTTTCAGCCAGTAAAATACTAAAATAGATTTTCTATTTAAGAAATTAATCAAGAAATTATTCTACTCCACTTAATCAGCACAATGTTTCAAAAGGCGATAAAAGAAAATCTGATTTTTTTGTGGGTAGGATTTCTCAATTTAGGGTTCATAGGCACATAGAATTTTCAAAATAGGTTTTAGATAATCCACACTTTTGCTAACATTGTATGTAAAATCATAGGCACATGACCTCTTACATTCTCTGGGAAAGAATATTCATGGCTCAAATGAAATTTATCATGGATTTCACAATACACATATGCTTACATACTAATTACCAATTTCTTTTACCTATTATTAAAATGTTTGATTGCATTTAATTATCAACAAAAACTGAGAGAAAAGTAAAACAAATATAATTCTACATGTTTCATAGGTAAAAAAGGATTACTGGTAGTCTTGATTAACAGTTCCCAAAGTAAACACAGAGAAGTGGGAGGATCAGATTTTGAATAAGATTTCTGATCTCTGTACCATCAGCTCATGCTTCCAATTGTTCCAATTACTTATTTGATTTTAAACCCTTACCTTAGGTACTGAAAAAAAAATCATAATTTATCCAAATTGTTTGACTCTCGCCTACCAGGACACAATCTCATTAGGTCTGTTAATTGCCATATTGACCACTATTTCCCTCAGACATTTCATCACATTCCATTGTTTTCCTTCAGGCATCGACTTTTTTCAAGCCAATCAAAATCTGTGGTTGTCCATCAAGTTTTCCCCAACTTTCAGCTTTAAAATTTCGACCATTTATTCAATTAATCGTATTACAGTCTCCTACCAAATGCCTAAGAATTATAGGTAACAAAAAAACAAAACAGGCTAGCCATCTAATCTTGTTCTCTCACATGTCAGTTTGTGAGTCTGTCTACTGAGCTGTAAGAGCATTTAGTATCGTTTTTTTCCCTCTTTTGCAATGGCTATTTCACTGGATAAGAGTTGAATTACAGGCAGACACATTTGCCATATCAATGAATAGAGTGAAATGTACTGTTCATTGATTAGAATGCCAGCTTTTACATCCAGAATAAGCAAGCCTTTGGAGAATGACATGGGGAAAGTAGACTAAAAATTACAAAAGTATTCCACACTATTAAAGCTGGACAGGGGGAATTCATACACATGAGAGCGATAATGTGAATTCTAATTCTAACACTAAGGGCAGAAAGTTCAATAAATGAGGCACCCACTTGCCCACTAACCACCTGTTCCTTTTAGTAGAGGAGCTACAAGGAACTATGGCTCTACCTTTGAAGAAGTCGAACTTTATTATTATCAAATTCTTTCATAAAACTGGAATCCACAACAGATGGTTATTACCTGTTGACTGAAAGCTGAGTGACTAGAAGTTCACTGTGAGGCAGCACAGACATCACTGGTAACTTAAATTGTGAGAAAGTTTTGCTTTACTTTGAGACTAAGTCGCTGTAATTTCCACACATTGGCTCTAGAAAATAAACCATTTATGCCAACTTGCATGAGTCTAAACAGGTACAAGTCTTTGAGATGATGATTAGTAGACATGCTTTTCTGATAACTCTGGTCATTTTCCTCTTAGGTATTCTGGTGTGTATACTGCTTTCAAATATATTGTAATACCCAGGCTGATTATGCTACATTATGCATACCATATGTATATACAGAAAGAGTTAAATATAATATCATTTTAATGCCCACAATTAATATTATTTTAAAAGATTTCAAAGTTCTTTAAATCAATGATATGGTTTTGGAGTGGTGGGGGTGGGGTGGGGGTCCGGAACCAATAACCAAGAAAGAATTTTTGAGACTTTTTTGGTAAAAAAGGTCATTTAATTAAAACATGGGGACAAGACCCATGGACAGAAAGAGCTGCACTGGGGTTGTGAGGGGTGACTGATTACATACTATGGAGTTGGGGAGGAGAAGCCCAAAGGGAAGTTTCCTGAAGGACTTTCATGAGAACTCGTAGGATACCAGAAGCCTAATTATTGTCAAGAGAAGGTTGATTTTCCCTCTAGCAAAGCATTACCATTAAGACAGTAGGGGAGTTCCTGGAGAAATGTTATATTCTATTAGCCTCAAGAATTTGTCAGTGGGCTGCAGATTCGGAGGAAATTCAATTTTATCTAAATTTTCTTCTTACCTTCATTCCCCACGTCACTACAGATGGGAGGGTAAAGTTAGAGCTCTAAGAAACTTTTTTTCTTTTGGTAAATTATTAAAACAATTGCAGACTGTTGGAGACTCGTGCCCTGCATGACTGTGACCTCTATCAATTAACCATTTGTTTTCCTCTTTCCTTCATTCTTGCCTTCTCCTCCTTCATCGCTCTATATAGTCTAGATTTTCTACAGTCAAATAAAACAGCTTTTTCACAAATCTAAACCAAAATATTATTATTTTATTACTTATAAATATTCTCTTGCACATTTTGATCTGTAGCCTGTTTCTTCTATCATTTTGATTATTACATTTTAATCTATGGTATTAGCTAACTATTTACCAACAAGAAGCAATTGGGGACTTATTAAAAAAAACACCTTATTAGGCAATAAAAATAATATGTAACATTTACTATAAACCAAGTATTTGTATGAGTTATTTTAATTTTTGCAAAAATTTTATAAAATATATACTACCACTATTCCTATTTAAAAGATGGAAAAAGAAGATGCCAGTATACAGGTAACTTGACCAAGGTTATAGCTAAATCACACATCTCTGGCCTACCTCATTGTCTTGAAGCCTGATTCAGTTCTCTTTTCCCATAAAATAATTTCAAACTTTGAATACAAGACTCAGTCTCTGATCAAGGAAAAAGACCAATATTAGATCTCCCTCAACAATCTTACAGACATTCTTAGATATTTTATTTTTTAAGCAAGATATTAGAATATCCTTCCTCATCTACTGCGTCCTCGTAAGGAATTCTTGGAACATAATCTGCATATAGGTAATATAGGAATGAGTGATAAAATTGCAGGTAAGCATTAGAGCTCATTTTGGCCAATCTATAAGCCAGGTGATCAATAACATGTGAGCCCTCTTGTATGAAGACTCTTCCCAGGAGTACCATGGAGACTATTTGATAAAGGAAATATTTCAAATTTAAAATAAAGGAATAGGGACTCAGGCAAATATAACAGAGACTAAAATAAAAATACCCACAGAGTGGTATACCATTCAGTGAAAACTGGAAACAAAAAAGTAAAAACAGGCTTACAAGTGTGGGTACACATGTTTTATATTTCTTCAATAGGTTACTCAATTAAAAAATTATATGGGGTGCCTGGGTGGTTCAGTCGGTTAAGCGTCTGACTTCGGCTCAGGTCATGATCTCACGGTTCGTGAGTTTGAGCCCTGCATCGGGCTCTGTGCTGACAGCTCAGAGCCTGGATCCTGCTTCAGAATCTGTGTCTCCCTCTCTCTGCCCCTGCCCCACTGTACTCTGTCTCTGTCTCTGTCTCTCTCAAAAATAATAAACATGAAAAAAATTTAAAAAAATTATAAGCATTCCTAAGGTGCCTGGGTAGCTCAGTCCATTAAGCATTCTACTCTTGATTTCGGCTCAGGTCATGACCTCATGGTCTTTTGGTTTGAGCCCTGCACCAGGCTCTGCACTGATGGTGCTGACCTTGCTTGGGATTCTATTTCCCTCTCTCTCTCTACCCCTCCCCACTTATGCACACATGTGAGTCCTCTGTCTCTCAAAATAAATAAATAAACTTAAAAAAATATATAAGCCCTCTTTATTTAAAGGATTTGAGTTCCATGGCCATAAAATTATATTCCAAATATTTAACAACTGGTAATGATGAGGATTTCCAGATTTAGTTCTGATAAGTAAAGAGCTTTGAATGTATGGAGCACCTGGGAGGCTTAGTCAGTTAAGTGTCTGACTTCAGCTCAGGTCAGGATCTCAAGGTTCCTGAGTCTGAGCCCTGTGTTGGGCTCTGAGCTGACAGCTCAGAACTTGGAGCCTGCTTCAGATTTTGTGTGTGTCCCCCCAACCCCTCTCTCTCTCTGTTCCTCCCTTGGTCACATTATATCTCTCTCTCTCTCTGTTTCTCAAAAATAAACATTAAAAAAAATTTCAAAAGAGCTTAGAATGTGTCATCCCTAACCTTATAACAAGAGAATACTAGTTGAACCGAAAACTTTGATTGGATATGTCAGAGAATTGAGGTCACAGGCATAAGTACTGCCACCAAATGCTGAATTAGGTATATTTTGAAAGATATAAAGAGATACTCAAGATTTGGTTACCTAGAACACAAACTGGTTGACAGACACCGTAAGCTGGTAGAAACACATAAATGGTGATTTGGATCAAATGTTGGAGGATGAGTAGGTCAAAAATGAGAGTAGAAGATCCTGGGACAGTGTTGGTGTTAAGATACACTGCTTCAGATCTTTCTTCTTTTCACCAGGTTATGATGGGGGGAATGCAGAACTCCTAGAAAGCTCAACACATGACCCTGATAGAGGGATGGAAAATGTAGCTGTCATAAAAAATACTCATACTCTTCTCCTTTTGTTAAAAAGTTTAGTAATTGATTTTGAGAGAGAGAGAGAGAGAGCAAGCAGGGGAGGGGCAGAGAGAAAGAGGGAGACAGAGAATCTCAAGCAGGCTCACCACCGTCAGCACAGAGCCTGATGCAGGGCTCGAACTCACAAACCATGAGATCACGACCTGCGTCAAAACCAAGAGTTGGACGCTTAACTGATTGAGCCGCCCTGGTGTCCTTCAGACTCTTCCCCTTAACAAAAGCCTCATTTCTTCTTTTTAAAAAAAATATTTTATATTTGAATCTTTTTAATGTTTAATTAATTAATTAACTAATTAATTTAATTTTTTGAGAAAGAGATAGAGACCAAGCAGGGGAGGGGCAGAGAGAAGACAGAGAATCCCAAGCAGGTTGCACAGTGTCAGCACAGAGCCCGATGTGGGCTGCAAACTCACGAACCACAAGATCATGACTTGAGCTGAAATCAGGTATTGGACGCCCCACCCACTGAGCCACTCAGGTGTTCCACAAAGGCTTCATTTCTAGGTAGGAAGGACATCACCGGCTTCATTATCCAAGGTGGGGGAATTAAACTACAATCCAGATCTCTTGTCTCATTTAGTGAAAAAAAAATGAATAAAAGACATTATCAACAGAGGAGAGAACTTCAAGGAAATGGACTGTAGCAGGTGAGGGTTAGAGGACAGGAGAAAATGTGCCGGGGCAAGGCACACCCGGGAGACACAGTCCCAGTAAAACACTGGGAATTAATTAGAATATTTGAGATCATCCCCTTCCTCTATACTCTCCTGCCACACTAACAAACCTCCACTGAAATAATAGGGGCTTATAGCTGAAAGAACTGCAAGACCGACCCTCCCTGGAGAACAGAATACAGAGAAGCCCAAACACAAAAAAGGAGTCAATAAACAAGTGTCTGGAGGAATTTGAAATGTCTGGCAAATATAAACATATCACACATTAAACCTCCCATCCTTTGCCAGATTAACATAAATTCTTGGACTAGAGTTATATTTACTTCATTCCCTATTACCTAATATAACACGTCTGGCTTTCAGTAATAAATTACAAGGTAGGGCACCTGGGTGGCTCACTCAGTTAAGCTTCCGACTTTGGCTCAGGTCATGATTTCACAGTTCATGAGTTTGAGTCCCGCATTGGGCTCTGTGCTGCTGGTGCAGAGCTTGCTTGGGATTCTCTCTCTTTCCCTCTGTCTCTCTCTCTGCCTCCCTCCTCTCTCTTTTTCTCAAAGTGAATTAATAAATAAAAAAAAATAAAAATAAATAAACAAAATTATAGACTACTGATACAACTTTGTACAAAAAATAATAGTAAACTGTATACTGTAAAAGGGTGGATTTTATGTAAATTACATCTTCATAAGGTTGTTAAAAAACAAAAGGGAAATAAAACTTTCATGTGATGGAATTAATTGCCAGAAGATCTCCTCTGAAAGTTTACAAGGAGATTTTCAGATATATGGGAAATGCTATAGGTCCTGAACTGAGGTCTACATAGAGAGCACAAGAATACAAGAAAATGAACAAAAAAATGTAGTATATATTATTTTATTTTTTATAATTGATATAACAGATAACTGTACATGTAAAGCAATAACAATGCAATGGATGTTTATAGCATAGAGATGTGTGCAAAGAATGACAGAAGTATCAAATGGGTAAGAAGGACTAATTGGTAATGCCAGATGATAAGGTCACTGGACTACATAGAAAGCAGTATAGTTTCATTTAAGGTAGACTCAGATTATTTTAAGATGTATATTACAAACCCCAGGGCAATGACGTTAAAGAAATAAGTGAAAATGACTTATCAAGAAAGATGAAATGGAAATACAGAAGATGCTCAATTAAAACCAGAGAAAGCAGAAAATATATAAAACAAAGAGAACAGATAACAAGTAGGAAACAGTTATGATAATAAATTGTTTTGGTCTTTGCCAACAATGTGTTTAAATAAACTCTGGTTCATTTTGCAAACATGACAAGTGAATAGTGTATAGGGCAATGTCTTTTAACTTTCTAATAAGAAATAACACACTCCAAAGCAGATTTAGATTAATCACACCATTGTTCCAGGCAAGGGACATGAAAGGAATAAAGTTCAAATTCAGTTGATATGTACCTTTACAGGACTTGGTACTTGGAAGAGACAGCTTAGCCAAATGAAAAGGGATGTCCATCTGCTGGTGCAAAATTGGAAGGCCATTGGTGCTAGGGCACACTGCTAAGGAACAGGGGTACTGAGGAAGATGGGCAAGAAAGAATTTTTCCAGGGGTCATTGTCTGGCCTCATCACTGTTGGTAAAAGAGTCACCCGTACCGTGGCAGGAGCTAATTCTCCCAGGGTCTTCAAAGAGATCTTTTAGATCAGCAAAGGATAGTCTCTTGCCCCACAATTTTGGATACTCATCACAACTCTCAGGATTTATCATCTGTATATCTCCTTCTCACAGGTGCTTCTTCCTGTATTTGTGATAAGCCCCCTGTGGAACCCCTCAGCAGCAGAGCTTTAGGTTCTTATGGGTGAGGACACATGAGAGGATGACATCTTGACACAACTTACTTCATCCTTATATCAAAACGACTTTACTTCTAAACATAACGTTGTTCATCTTTGCCATAAACAAGGCGATTGGAAATTCCATCAAGCCAACACTTAACAATGTGTCCTGTGATTCCGCATCACTAGTCTCTCATTCGCAAACATTCATATATTTCATGTATGCTTCTTTTGACACACATTCTTTTTTTTCTTTTCTAATGTTTATTTATTTATTTATTTATTCATTTATTTATTTATCTATTTTTGAGACAGAGAGAGACTGTGAGCTGGGGAAAGTCAGAGAAAGAGGGAGAGGGAGAATTGCAAGCAGGTTCCCCACCATCAGCACGGAGCCCAATGTGGAGTTTGAACCCACAAGTTGTGAAATCATGACCTGAGCCAACACCAAGAGTTGGACACTTAACCCACTGAGCCAGGTGCCCCTTGATGCACATTCTTTTACACCATACTTTAATGATGAGTTTAAACAACCATATTCCTGGGGTGCCTGGGTGGCTCAATCGGTTAAGTGCCCCACTTCAGCTCAGGTCATGATCTCACCATTCGTGGGTCAAGCCCCTTATTGGGCTCTATGTTAACAGCTCAGAGCCCGGAGACTGCTTAAGTTTCTGTGTCTCCTTCTGTCTCTGCCCCTTCCCCACTTGTGCTTTTTCTCTATCAAAACAATAAACAAACAAACAAACAAACATTAAAAAACACCATATTCCTAATGTTACCAATCTAAGCATGATAAAGAACTCTTTAACGTGGTACCATATCCAATCACCCAAGGACCAAAAAAAAGTTAAGCTTGTTAAACCACTCAGTTCAACTTCCTTGACAATTACAGTTCCAAGGACAATTACAGTTCACTTTTATAAAGCTCCAGGGGTACAAACTTGCATAGCACTACTAAGCACATGTTTGTTTGCCATGACATCAGAATTCAAGGTTGTCTTTAGTTTGGGAAATGCATGTTTTGTGTCTTTTCAACACCTGTGAAGTCATTTTGACTTTATTAGTATCATCTTCCAAATGTTCTTTTACTTACGTTTTCCAATGTATGATTTATATTTATTAGATTAATCTCAGGATGTTTGATGTGAAATATTTCCTTGCTTATGTTAATACTTCCTTTATCTTCCATTCAACTCAAACATCTTTTTCCTTCCAGGATCATCTTCATTACCTGTTCTAGTTTTATCCATCCCAGCATTAGATGCTTTTAAAAATTTTTTCCCTTGACTCCAGTAAATTAGGGTGAGATTTGGCTTAGAGAATATTTTCCTGGTCCAATTTCTCATATTATATGTAACAGGGTGAGGAGGCATCAAGGCCATAGTCACAGGTGTTCGTCCCATAGATATAGACAAAGGTCCAGCAGTAAAAAGGTATTTTGCATTCATCCAACAAACATATCCTTAGGAAATTATTGCCCTTTTATCATTAAGGTGTTTTCTGAGGGCTGTAGGTTCCACTCTCCCTTTTGATAGTGTGGAACCAATCATAAGAAAGAGTTTGCTATCACAATGTCATGTTTCCTCCTGTAACGCTAACATAACCATTTCACCATTGCCCATGAAATCATAGCCTTTGGAATGGGTGGAGTAAATTTTAACCTAACACTATCAATAACCACTTTAAATCTAAGTGGTCTAAATATTGGTTACAAGAAATTATGAGATTCAATTTTAAAAATGCATAGTACTTTATAAATAAGAAGTGTTAAAAATTGCATTTCATTTTCTAAATAAGAAAAACTGTACATAGTGTTAAAATCTGCAACAAATGATAGAAATGGCAGGATAAATTGTCAAATAGGCAAATTACTTGAATAGTTGAAATTTTTTGATAATTATTAGAAGTGATGAAATTATCTTTCTCTTATTTGCTTTTTTTTTTTTGCGTTTCTTTTTTCCTCTCAATCTCTACCCAAACTATGCTTCTGCCTCAGTCATGATTTAATAGCAACAAAATAAACTCTTTCAATAACTTCCCTATTGAATAATTGGACACTATGTGACTTCCAAACCTAATAGGTAGAAACTTTTACTTGTATATGTTCTTTTTTTTTTTTGAAAAAAAAAATTGAATGTTTATTTTTGAGAGAGAGAGTGCAAACAGGGGAAGGACAGAGAAAGAGAGACACAGAATCGAAAGCAAGCTCCAGGCTCTGGGCTGTCAGCACAGAGCCTGATGCAAGTTTGAACCCGCAAACCAGGAGATCATGACCTGAGTCCAAGTTGGATGCTTAACCAACTGAGCCACCCAGGTGCCCCTTATACATAATGTTCTTAATGATTAAATATTTCCTCCCCATTTTTGTTGAATTAACATTACTAACATTAAAAATTCTTCTAAGTGTTATAATACTGAGATTTTTATATACACTATTTAATAGTCTCATAATAAACTAAGACAAAAATTATCTTAGAATATCATATTTGGATTTAGTGTTATTGACATTCATTTTTAACATACAGAGTATTCTAAATATCATTTGGGAAAGTATCAAGTTTTCATAAATTTAAATAAATTAAAATTCTTTATTTTCTTCGTTTTTGTTAAAAAATAAACAATTTCATGTAATTTATAAGAAAGTCCTGTGGTTTTCCTTCTGGAATAAGCATTATTTTGTTTTGCATAGCATCCATCTATTTGGTTGGGCTTTTTGGTTTTATTTTTCCGGTAGTGTTTCTGTTCTTTATTCCCTTTGGTTAGTTTTTATATGTGCAACTACTTTTGTTATTAATCAGTTTGATCAATTTTTTTCTTTGAAATATAAAATATAATTGTTGCCTTTATTATATGATCAAGTATTTTTTTTAGAACTCACTTTTCAAGTTTTGCCAGAATTTCCAAGCTGCAATTTCACTTTAGCAAAAATAAATAAATCGCCAATGAGGATATAGTTTTCTGAGTTTCGTTATTTCAAATCTCAACTACACAGATAGGTTGTTTATCTCTGATGATTGTGATTTATCATCATAAATAGAGAGTATATGGATGAATGATTTAAATGGACTTATTTAACTTTGTTATTTGATTGGATTCTTCATAAGTGGTTGCATCCTTGCCATTGAATATACCAAAGGAAGTCAAGTAGAAATCCAAAGAAAAAATTTTCTGATACTCCAGGCTATTTTTCTACAAAGTTACTGATACTATCTGTGCAAAATTCAATACGGTTTATATATATTTTTTCTTTTATAATTTTTTTGTTTATTTATTTATTTTGAGAGAGACAGAGCGTGAGCAGGGGAGGAGCAGAGAGAAAGATAGATAGAGGAAAGAGAGAGAAAGAATCCAAAACAGGCTTTGTAGGGTCAGCACAGAGCCTAACGTGGGGCTTAAAAACATGAATCCGTGAGATCATGACTTGAGCTGAAACCAAGAGTCGAATGCTTAACCAAACTGAGCCACCCAGGTACCCCTCATATATTTTTTGAGGACACTTTTTTTTTCAAAAATCAATGGAAGTTTTGTACATAATTTTAGATGTCAATGTGTTCAGCTCCATGAACTTAACAACAACAAAAAAACACATTATTGTTAAAGTCTTGGAATTTTCATTACTGAACAACTTTTTAGGAAACATTAGAAACTTTGTCAACCATGACTAAAATCTTCATGTTTTTTCGGTGTCAGCCTATTGATAGTGATGCTGTTGGCCAGAAATGCCTGAGGCTTTCACCTGAGCCGGAATTACTTAAAACCTGCCACAAACATTTCACCTACCAGAACCAATACTGTGCCTGGACCAGCGCTGTGGTTCTTATTATGATTGCAGGACACACTTAAGCAAAAACCATCCGGGAACTTTAAGGAACAAGATTTACTTATTCCTAATCCTGGAGGGTACATATCACACAGGAAGGCCACACAGCAAGGTCAGGGGTAGAGAGAGAAGGAGGTGTCAGGGACCTGGAGATTTGCAGTTACTAGTGCTCAAGGGTGGGGTGCCTAGGGTTTCACTGGTTCATTCTTTACTGATAAATTTAAAGCCTAAGAACAGGAATTAGGTGGGGGAAGGGAGAAGCAGGATCATTCAATCTGGTCAGTTATCTGTCACCCAGGGCTCTCTAAAAGGGAAACTTCCTGGGTAGGACAGTTTGGTTCTTTAGAGTTGTTTTGCTAGTGTTATGCTGATGGGTGTCTCCGAAATGAATGCTTTGGCAACGAAAAGCATAATGACAGGCACTTACATTATAATCAGAAAGCTTAATTTTAGGCACTTGCATTACCCTGGACTTATTTATTTATTTTCTTAATGTTTATTTGAGAGAGAGAGACAGACAGAGCATGAGCAGGGAAGGGGGCAGAGAGAAGAGGAAGCACTGAATCAGAGGCAGGCTCCGGGCTCCAGCTGTCAGCACAGGACCCAACGTGGGGCTTGAGCTCACAAGCCACGAGACCACGAGACCACGAGACCTGAGTGGAAGTCAGATGCTTAAGTGACTGAGACACCCAGGCGTGTCCACACTACACTTGATTTATAAGTCCCTAAAAATATCTCTTAATTTCAGCTGACATGTTATATGTTATTACATGTACTAGATTATTCTGTTATGCCTATGTAAATATCATTTTATAATCTGAAAATCAATTATTTTTAACGACACAGTAGATCTTTTTTTTTTTACAGTTCTGATTGTTTTATATTTTTTTCTTTATCAACGCTAATGAATAAAATATTTTCTGAGCTTTTCTTTCTGAATTCAATTGCTTTATTGTGTGAAATTATTTCATGTCTCTTTTATTTATGATGGTAAATTTTCTTTGTTTCAAGCATGAGCTGAAAAGAATATAAATGACGTTTTAATAAGAAATATAAATTTTTAACACTTTCAACTTTTAACAATACAGCTTTTGAGCATAACTGCTAACAAACATTTTCATGATATGAATGTTACTCATTTTGGTTGAAATAAGCTGTTTTTCAATCGAGAAACATAAATTTGTTATATTGGTATTAAAAGGTATTAAAAGGCTTTCTAGGTTCCTCTGATTTGTGTGAAATGTCAGTAAGTGCTGCAGACTCTTCATTATTAAACCTATTTATTCTTTATCACAGACTCAGAAGACTCATTTTAGTATTTTAATGGATATTTGACAACATTTTATCTCTTTGTTTTTTCATAATTCCCTGATTTTGAAAAATATTCATGCGTAAATGTTTTTCTGTGCAAAGTATAACTTAAAATTACTGAAAATATTCTAAATTTGTGCTTTGTAAATGACCAATTTGGTTAATTTATATTCATTTCAATCTAAAGAGCCTATAAAAAAATAATACATAAAAAGATATTACCTCCACTGTTTCCACAGAAAATTTTGTATTAATATAATTTCAGGATCGGATTAAACAATATAATATGAGGATATACACTGCTCATAATTTAATCAGGTAATTGAAGATAAAAGAATCAAGAAGAGATACTTTTTAAAATATGCCAAGCCTACTTGTTCTAGAACCAAATATGCTTTGATTCAGAGGCTATTCTAAGATCCTGCATAGTTTTAGCATCGCCAACTTTCACCTTTCTTTCTTACAAACTCTATTTTCCAATTTGTAGCAAATGGAGAGGCATTGCAATCTAAATTATAAATTAGATGTTACTAATATTATTGTTAGAAACAACTATACAGAGAAGAAACAAAGGTAAAGCTGACTGCATAAACTCATTAACACCCAACTGATCTAATAGCAATTTCTATTTTTGAAAATTCCTTGTTCCTTTGTCTATCCAGGGACACTATCATGGATCCATATCAATTAACAATGGCCCACACCAGGGAGGATTATATCATTATGCATATGAGCAAGGTGATTCAGTTTCACAGTTTTATAAGTAACTGGTTTATGGTGGCCGATTTTTGGGAGTTTTACTATTATCTATTGTTCTATTTTATAGTTCACAATTCTCAAAGGAAAGTTAATTAAGCATGATTTTTTTAAGAGATAGGCTTCCTCTGGGGCAATGCAAAAGTCCTTTTCATATTTCAACAGTCACTTGCAACACACAAAATTGCCTTTTAAAAATGTCACTTGAAAATCACCACAATACAAAAAAAAAAAAAAATAAATCATCAGTTATAGCAAAGCCAGCCATGTAGCCACCTAAAGACAAAGTTAATAAAGAACTCAGAGTGAAGCAAAAGATACCAATAAAGCAAACATTTAGTCATTCTAAATGTTCCTTATTATTAGTCTTATTGGAATAAAATTGGCATATATTTGTTTCAGGTGTACCCCGTAATAGTTTGTTATTTGTATACACTACAAAATGAATATCATAATAAGTC
Source organism: Panthera uncia (assembly GCF_023721935.1). Taxonomy (NCBI): domain Eukaryota; kingdom Metazoa; phylum Chordata; class Mammalia; order Carnivora; family Felidae; genus Panthera; species Panthera uncia. Next base: position 28,022,646 of record NC_064811.1, read on the forward strand.
TCGTTAGCATCCATGACCAAAAAATTGATCTCCTTCGCCAATTTTGCCTATTCCTCTCCCCTGTCCTTGTTCCCTTCTGATAACCACCAATCTATTTTCTGCATCTATGAGTTTGGATTTGCTTAGTTTTGCTTGTTCATTTATTTATTTATTTATTTATTTTTTTTTTCAGATTCCATATATAATATAAATCGCATGATATTTGGTCTTTTTCTGTCTCACTTATTTCACTTAGCATAACACCTGAAGATCCATTCATATTGTTGCTAAGGACAAGATTTCCTTCTTTTTTTTTTTATGGTTGAATAGTATCCCCTTGTGCATATGCACTTGTGTGTGTGTGTGTGTGTGTGTGTGTGTGTGTTTTACACATGCACAGTAAGGTCAAGAAAAAGCATGGAAAGGGCACTCTGTGGCTTTAACGAGTCTTCGTCTGAAAGTACCCAGTGCCTTAGCAAGGCATAAGGAAAATGCAAAAAGGGCATTTACCAGCAAAGAAATCCCAAGTGGTCCCTACCTTTCTAGCAGATGCTTTAAGATTAGCCAATGAATATCTTTCTCATAGAATCCAGTTACCTTTCAAACTGCTTCTGGATCTAGGACAAGTGAGTTTATAGGTAGCACCTCAGATTCCTCATAGTCCCTTCAGTCCACTGGACATAATAAGGCCCACTGGTTTCCAAAGACACATGTTTTTGGGGTCTCATCTTTCTAAAGCAAGTCCCTGATATGGGGCACAAAGCCCTCACTCACTCCTCAGGGAGAAGCTCCATATCTGTGGGATCCCTTTCCATGATGTGTCATGTGCTGGGGTGGGATTTTTGGTGAGACCATTATCTCTGTCTCTCCTGCCCTTCTCAACATGGCTTTTTCCCTCTGTTATGGAGGGGGGTATTTAGCTATTTTTCCATTGTTTTTCAGCAGGAATTATTCAGTATGTACCTGTAGATCTCGTATATCCACGGGAAGAGGTGAGTTGAGGGTCTTCCTACACCCTGCCTCCCTAAATGTTCTTACACGCCCTAGATTTGGATTTCCATTCCTGCTGTTCCTCCTTTCCAAGCAACAACATTATTCCAAGTAACACCCAATCAGTTAATACACCATAAATTTTTCTCCTATAATATTCTAGGGGAGCCTGGGTGGCTCAGTCAGTTAAGCGTCCGACTTCAGCTCAGGTCATGATCTTGTGGTTTGTGAGTTCAAGCCCCTCGTCGGGCTCTGTGCTGACAGCTTGGAGCCTGGAGCCTGCTTCGGATTCTCTCTCTCTCTCTGCCCCTCCCCTACTCATGCTCTGTCTCTCTCTGTCTCAAAAATAAATAAAACATTTAAAAAATGTAATATTCTAATTCTGCCTGTGGAATTGTCATTTTTATGTTTACAAATTGATATTTTATATATAACTTATATATAATAAATTACAAATACATTACTAATGTTTCCGTACTCAGGCTTTTTATCTGTTCTTCACTTTTACAACTTAGTTTTCTCACAAGAGGGAAAGATAAAAATGTTCTGTATTTTCTCACATTCTTCTCATATGGGTCTAATCATATTTTTGAACTCATGAAAATAATGTATTGATTGTAGAAAATTATTTACATAAAATCTAGTTCACTAATATCTTCATTTTGACTTAGAAGGAGACACATTGAATTTAAATGATTGTTACGTTTTATCCTTTAAAATTTTTTTCTAGATGACTTACAACAAATGTTGAACTTTAATTTGGTAAGGTTTCAAAAGGAAAAGTTTTTTCTGGTTCCATGAAGGATTTTTAAAAAATGGTTAAGGATCCAACTTTAAAACGTGTGAATGTTGTCTGAGAAAGGTTTGCTGATTTAGCCATTTTAATTCTCACTGAATACTTGTGAGACATACGGTTGGCAGCTATTATTATCCACTTTTTCCTCTCACACATTTGTGCTGCACTGTGATAGAACAATGGACAACAGTAGGACTTTTAAACACATGGTCATTTCACTGCTGTTTACAACTAGAGAAAAAATGTGTATGTCTATGCAAACATGTCACACATAGATATCTTTAGGTACAGTGTGCACAGTATCTCACGCACTTGGGTGGAAGATACTTTTGTTTGATGTCCCTCTGATTCGCTCTAGTTTTCTTCTAGTCCGTAGCATAGAGTCCAAACAATACCACTTCAGAGGATGTGCTGTTTATTAGTTAATTGTCAGAAGTAGCCCACTGTCCTAAGAAGATTTGGATTCATGGCAAGATCTAGAGGATTTGATCATTATACATAGAAATAAAACAAAAATAGCATACATTTAAAAACTATGTCTATAGTAGAGTACTGCATAGTCCATAATAACTTATTATAAAACTTTTAGAAAGAAAGATTTTTGAAGACCAACATTAATATTTAGGAGATACAACATATCTTAAGAAAACAAATCATTTAAATGGAATAGTAAAGATTAAAAACTTAATCAGATACAACACAGCAAATAAATTAGTGAATAAAACCTACAGGTGGCTTTGTGCAACATGGCTAGCTGTTGCCAATGTTTTCCCTCTCTCTTCGTTTTCAATGATAAAATAATTATTTTTAGCTGGGTGTATTATGGGGCTGCTTGCAACAAGGTTTGCACTTCCTGACTTCCCAAACAGAAAGGTTTGGCCAAGTGACCAGGTTCTGGACCTTAGGATAAGATAAGCTGTGGGCAATTTTCAAGAAATGTCTTTGGGGTGCCTGGGTGGCTCAGTTAAGCATCTGACTTCGGCTCAGGTCATGATCTCACGGTTTGTGAGTTTGAGCCCCGCATCGGGCTCTGTTGACAGTACAGAGCCTGGAGCCTGCTTCAGATTCTGTCTTCCTCTTTCTCTCTCCCTTTCTCTCTCTCTCTCTCTCTCTCTCTCTCTCTCTCCCTCTCAAAAATAAATAAACATTAAAAATATTTTTAGAGAAATGTCTTTAATAGCCAGGTGCAAATCCTTCCCCTGCTATTTGGAAAATATATTACATCTAGGGATTAGTTCTTGCACCAAGAGGCAGAGGATGATAATGTGATCACAAATGGGGGACCCATCCCTTTGGATGGTGCAGTTTCCATTATCAAACGTGGAGCAATATTGTGCAATGCTGGGTACGTGAAAGAGAACTTAACTGATCTTTCCCTTTTATTGCCCTTTGCCCTTGTTATAAAAGTTTCTTACCTCTTAAACTAAATAATCAAAACAGTTAAAAAGAATGAAATGGATAAGTTGGCCCAATTATAAATTAGATACAGAAAATGACATATTGTTAACACATATAAAGATAAAATAAAAATATTGTAAGAAGTTTGTTGGTTATTTACTAATCCACATGAATGTTTCCAACATATTTTTTACTTTCTTAAAACCCAAAATTGATAAAATAAATGGAAATCAAAATTAACCAGTAATGATGATGATGATAATGATCATTATAATAATATTAATTCTAATAATAAATATGTTTTCATCAAACAGTATGAATTATTTTAAAAAGCTCCATTACAGTAAATGATGAAAGTTACCCAAAACATGTTATAAGCAAACCTTTTTCTTTAAGAACATTGACATGAGTCATCATCATTATTATCCATATTTATAAAGTGTGAGGTTTCCTAGAGTGTTACTAAATGTCATCTTATTACTTAATCACAAACACAATAAAGCATTTATCATTTGACAGGTGAGAAAATTCCGATTTAAAAATATTAAATGATTTTTACCAAGTCATTAAGAATGGACATCATTGTGGCTTGAATAATGTGTGTGTTTTTTAATGTTTATTTATTTATTTTGAGAGGGAGAGAGTGCTAGCCAGGGAGAGGGGCAGAGAGAGAGGGAGAGAGAAAAGCAGGTTCCATGGTCAGCATGAAGCCACATGTGGGGCTTGATCCCACAACTGTGAGATCATGACCTAAGCCAAAATCAAGAGTCAGAGGCTTATCAGACTGAGCCAGCCAGATGCCCCTGAATCCTGCCTATCTGACTCTGAAGGATGTATTCTTATCCACTACATGTACTATCCCTCCTAAAGATTTTTAAACTGGTCTAATTTTTAGGAATGTTTATAGATGTTACTTGGTGCTGGCAGTTCAGCAGGGGAATTTTGGTAAGTAATGATTAATCAGTTAATTTTCTCTAGGTCGCATTTTTCAAAAATTATTAAAATGCTAATGCAATTTTGGATTTCATGAAGGAGGCTATCATGCTAGGATTCTCAAACATATTTTGGTCATTAAATGGTTTTGAGGGTATAATTGGTAAACCTGTGTTCCACTTAACTGAATTTGGAATATCACTATAGAATACTCACAGACATCACCAGAGAAGTAAAATTTGTATATGGCAATAAATTTGTCACATTTTATCAATCAACATGTTTGAAAAAGGCTAGCATGGATTTTCTTTTCAAGGTCTCAGTCTTCAATATTGGTTTCACCTTTTTCCTCTATGCGTATCTTTTTCTGCAAATTTCCAAACTTCAAAATTAGCTATCTTTCTCTTATGCTTGTGAACTTTTGGGATTCAATCATTCATATCATCTCTCTTCCTATAACACTTGTTCTTTTCAACAAAGGTGAGAGTCCACAAATGGTCCAATGTACCAACGCCCTGTTGAATTCTCTTTCTTTCTTTTATTTTAGGTTAGGCATTGATTTGACTCCATTGAATAATAAAAAATAATGAGTTTCATACCTTTTTTATGATATATTTAGTTTAGTATCTTTCTTCTTTTATTGCAGGATGTCAGACATTCAAATTGATGTGAACTCGTAGCCCTGTCCATTATGTTATTATTATTAAACTAATTGTTACTATTATTATGAGATAGATTGCATATATTCAAGGATATAAAAATATATAAAGAACACCTGTTAAACAGCCTTATTTAAGAAATAAAATATTACAAATGAAGGTACTAAGGGACTGGTTTACAAGAACAGAGAAATCCACAGAAAGTTGGATCCACAGAAAGTTACTGGACAAAATCATAGGAAAACTATAGATGTAGTTTGTAATTTGTAGGGGTAAGTGTCCGCATAAAGACTTGCAGTGAGACTGGAGTGTCTGCATTTATGTTTACTTACCAGAGAGGTCTTGCCTCCAAATGAAGTCCACTACCAGGGTCAAAGCTGATGAAGAGGTGTCTTTCTGGCTTATCCACATACTAGCTTTCTTTTCTCTGTGCATGCTCAATTCCATCTCCTCTCGGTGCTCTATTACCTGACAATTACCTCACACCAGTTGTGGCTATGCCCACAACAGTCTAATAATTTTTCTCTTTGTGTTTCATCTATGAACTTCTTCCAGGGGATAAGAATTACAATCCAGCGTTCGTCTCCACCTCTAGGAATTTTGGTTGATCTGCCATTTTCCAGCATACCATTAAACTGCGTTTTTACTTTAATATTGTATGTGAACATCCTATGTTGCAATACCTCATCTTCTTGCTGCATTATATCATTTTCCCGACATTGGGAATTTATTAAATTAAAAGTCAGTGTGATACATTCTGCTGCTTTCCAGCAAACATTTACACTGTTAGAGTCTTGCTCAGTGGAGTAAGTACAGTCTCCCTCCCTGTTAATAATGAATATATTGCTTGTTTTGGACCCAGGAATGTGATGGCAGTGATGTCATGTCCAAGCAGAGAATTTATAGGTGCTTGAGCTGTTGTCTTGGGCCCTGGTAGTCCTTTCAAACACCGTGAGAACATCAAGTGTCCTGGGAACACTGAAACTCACCTGCCTATCCGTGAGCAGGTAGTACATATTTGCTGTTGGAAATTACTGACATTTTGAAGTTGTTTTTAAGACAGAACTATTATAGCAAACTACAAACAGCATATCGTAAAATAGAAGAGATCCAGATATCCTGGGTTTGACTCTCAGCAACTCCTACTTCTGTCTGAACATCAAGTGAATTCCTGAAAATATTGGAGCAACTCACGTCAATGAGTGTGTGACAGAAGATCAAGTAAATCATGTGCAGATTTGGCTTTCCTTGAAAGCCATCTGCACTTCCATCCAATGTGGTATTAAGCTTTACTGTCTATATAGACAAAAAATTCATGACCTTAATGAATTCAGGTACTGTCCTTCCTTCAAAAGTTACTTACGGTCCTAACATTCTGAAGTACTTCTAGTTTGCTATGATTTCTTTCCCATGATTTTTTACTTCGGAAATTCCAATCTTAATTTCTAAAATATTTCTTCCTATCATCCTCATCAAGCCACCTCTTGCTGACATTCACAATGCAGCTAAAACAACCACTCCTGGGGGAGGTTTTCTGTGGTCTATTTTTTTTTTAAGTTTATTCATTTGTTTTGAGAGAGAGAGAGAGACAGAATCCCAAGCAGACTCCTCACTGTTAGCACAGAGCACAACACAGGGGTTCGAACTCATGTACCGTGAGCTCATGACCTGATCCAAAATCCAGAATCAGATGCTTAACTGACTGAGCCACCTAGGTGCCCTTCTGTGGTCTATTATTCTTAAGTAGATACCCTGCGCTAATTCATTTTAAAATCACTTTACCTTGCCCTTTATTTGGCCAATAGCTCCTACAGATAAAGAATAATGCCATACCTCACATGCCACATTTTAAGAGTTTAATAAATATGGATATAAGATTATTATTATTCTCTTCTCTGATAATCTGTATTTTTTGGGTTTTTTTTTTATTCTAGCTATATTTTCCTTTGTATGATATTGATATAAAGCAGATGCTTATGTGTTTGTATCATATGTAACATATTATTTATTTAGTTTCAAAAAAAGTATTTCAGGTTAAACACAAACCTCACACAAACTAAAATACTGTGACAGAGGAATTTAAAAAATACAATGATATAGTCATACGGAGAAATAGGCTGATTCCTTTATAGATTGAATATTATAATTACTTTTTAAGTCATTTAAACTCATAGAACAAATGGAAACAAGATATGTGTCTAATTATAAAATAAAAAAGTAATATAGTCAGGAAAAGAACAGTTTTTTGGTAAGATCTAACAAATTTTTACACTGTATGTCCTTATACACATAATATGGAAGTAAAAATTGGATATAATTCTCAACAGAGATTTTCAGAAAATCATAAACAGCTTTCATTTGCTCATTTCTTGTCCTTAATAAAAGCCAAAAACATGCTATGAAGATTAATTGTAGTTCTCATTCCTACTGTCTTTGAATTGCTAAAGAAGAGGTATTATGCTTTATTCATTTTAATTACCTTCAGGCCAAGTACTCTCCCATTTCACATAAGAAATGTCTTTAATTGGAACCCTTTGGCCCTTTTGCTAAGAGTTAAGTGAATATGATTTAGCTATAAAATATATACTTTATATAACATGTTATGTATGTTATATATAGTATAAAATGTTATACGTAAGTTATATATAATATATATTTTTTAAAAACCTTCCCAACTATATAGATACACCTTCTTTTTTACGAATGTTTCCAATTTGTCTTTTAGTACTCTGAAGTAAAGAACATTAAAGTTTTAACATTTTTTATTGAAGAGCATATTTATGCTTTAAACAACAGACATACAGATGACAAGTTTGAGATTAAGCAATAAAAATATTTTTTTTTCATTTAATAAAGTCCTTTCCCAAACCCACACTTTCTACAAGTTTTGTCAGGAAACTACTGCTAATCCAAAAGGTCAAAATCTTTGTAATCATTAGTTAAGTAAACCGATACTAAAGTATACAAAATATTTTAAATGGTGTTGTTTGGAAATGGTTTACTTTTTAATCAACAAGACGAACACTCACAGCATTAAATTGATACAAATTAAATTGCCCATTAAGACTTGGAAAATCTCAGTTTTTAGTCATCTGCCAGGGGCTATAGAACACGTTATTCTGGCTATAACCATAATCTGTGTTCCCCACACATCCTTACCTCTCTCAAGATTTTGTTGTCAAATAGCTTGATAAATAAATTATCATAGTTTTTGACCAGGACATGATAATCTTTCTAAGTCTCTCAGAAAATAAGTCAATGTATCATTCATTAGGAAAGCCAATATTTCTAGGGTCTTTCCAATTGTTATCCATTATTTTACATTAATGGAAAAGAATAAGTATGATTTAGCATGTTTTGGAATGCTCTAATATCAGAAGTATAATTTTTTTTCTTTTGGAATTTAGATTTTAATCATTGTATTTTAAAATTATTATTCACGTACTACAACTGTTCTTTTATAGGCCAGAATTTTACAGGCCTAGTTACAGAAAATGAGGAGCATAACATACGTTCCGGATCAGGCTCCATTCTATTGCTCCCATATCATATCTGTGGAGAGCATACAATTGATGAGGAAGTCAGCAAGAGAGATTAATGTGACTGTTGGACGGAACAAGTATCTGTGATTCAAGGAGAAGTAAATTTTGGTACTAAATTAGTTGAGAGATAAGAGATGTATTAGGAGTCCATGAATATGCTGACTACTTACATTACTCCTATTGTATATGCATATAAATTGCAATAAAACAGGGGAAGTGTCTTATTGGAAAGGTTGGGAAGCAAAGTTATTAAACTAGAGAACAGAGGTCTTTATTTGAAATCAATTATTCCTCAGCTAAATTGTCAATGACTCTAATATAAGGGAAATAAATTAGCAGAATCTACACAATAGTATAATTCTTCAGAAGCTCCGTATTTATATCTAGTGATAAAATAAATATATCAAATTTGATCACTAAATGATCAATACTTTATTCACTGAATACTGAAATGGTGTGTGATAAAAAGAGGTGTCAAATATAAATCAAACAGATTCTCCTGCATAAAGCCTACAGTCAGGACAGGAAGATTACCTAGCAACAAAACCAACTACACTGCAAAGTTAAAATGGATAAATCATTTATTAAGATGGACTTTGAGAGTTTAGGAAAACTGTAACATATTTCCATGAAAGTCCATTATCAAAGGAATTCAAGTAACATATCTGCATTCAGGGACTAAGAGAATAGGATTTATAATTTAAGAATGTAATTCTAAGGACAGATTGGAAGACCTAAATATAGAATAATCATGAGTCTCTGCTGAGGTAACTAATAGAGGCTTTCTTTAGGTATAGGCAAAGCTATAACTAAAACTTATTATGTTATGATAATTGTGTGCCCCCCAAATTCACGAGTTGAAGCCCAAACCCTCAGTGTAGCTGAATTTAGAGATAAGGTTCTTTAAATAGGTAATGAAAGTTAAGTGAGGTCATCAAGGTGTTTCCCTAGTCCTTATTAGGGACTTGTGTCCTTATAAGAGGAAGAGACTGGAAATTACTGCCACCACCTTCAACACAACTACCCAAAGATGGCAAAATGCAGTAAGGGTCTGAGGGCCATCTGCCAGCAGAAGCCAGAATCCCCAGCCCAAATCTGGACCACACCCTCCTCTCCAATCACATCCTCCACCTGCCCACATTATTTAATCCAGAGGGGATGTTTCTAATCTGAGGATGTTTTTACAGGATGCAGCCCCTGCAAAGGATCTTGGTCATTTGGAAGAAGGTACAATGTCCCCTCTGGCCAGGGGAATGTGAAAGAAGGAACAGTGAGGATTTTTATTTTCTTTGTTTAAGGAGCTTGCTTAGTTAATATAAATAATAAAAAAGCCTTAGTATATTTTCTGTAACATGGAATAATATTCTAATGTCATTAATTTTTATTTTTTTGAGTTTGAGACCAAGCACAGATGCCATTTAGATTAATACATTTTTGAGGAGTGTTCCACAGGAGAATTTTATGACACAGTAGGTTTTTGGTGTCAGGCGAGCACCAGAAAGTCTTTTGTTGAGAGACTTTCCCTCAAACGCTCAGAATCCTTGTTTTTCTTCTGATCTTTTAAACATAAAGACACAAGATTCCTCAGCAAGGGGGGCATTTTCTTTGTCTCGGGTCCTTGGGGACTGCTCTGGGCTGAGATTGCTCAACTGAGGAAAGTACAGGAAAGTTCTGAAGACCTCCCCCACCAACAGGGGTAAAGGGTAAAGTGTCTCTTAGAAAGCTGATGTAAAAGCTTATAAGTGCCCTCCTCACTCCTCTTCTTCCTCCTCCCTTCTCAAGGACACAAGACAGAAAGGGCGCTCTGTCAGAAGGCAGCCATCTACAAGCCAAGGAGACCTCAGAAGAAATCAAATCTGTCAACACCTTGGTCTCTCCTCTCTCATTGTTTTTATTATTCATGGATCCTTAAAGAAAGATAAAATTTAAGTAGACAGAGTCACATTTTTGGGGGACACCAATCATTTTATGGAATTAGCTTCCTTAATTGAAATATATAAGAATTACTTGGGGTTTTAATATCTAGAATGATGGATAGAGTAAAGACTTCTGAAAATCTGATCCTGTATAATGGTACCTACAGCAGTCCCCCCACCCCCAATTCTTATAAACATCCACAAAAAAGAGCTCTGTGTGGTCATACTTGGGGCTTTCCTCCTGTGGCTCTTTCACTTTGTCCCATAGCTGATCCTTCTTGTTCTCCAAAGCTATGAGCCATCTAACTACAAAATAAATCTGCCCGTGCCGTTGCCTTTCTTAAAAATAAGCAAACAAACCCAATTCTCTTAGTCTATTTTCTGGCACTAACATCCAACAATGGCAAGATGGGTACAATGGCCACTCCTGCAAACTTAATCCTTTACAACTCTTTTGGAAAGCAATATTGACTTAGTCATGTCACTCATGGGAATCTATTTTAAAGAATAAACATCTATGGGAAATAACAACAAAAGAATCATTGGTGAAATATGTAACAGAGGAATTTTATTCTCATAGCCTCTTCTGAAATGGCGGTGGCAGTATATTATATACTACTTAGATAAAGAACTGAGAACATGTATTCACTAGGTCCTTTCTTACTCTCCTGGTAGCTTACGTTAAAGCCTTTATGAAAGCTTTGATAATAACATCTCAGGAATTTTTAAGAGAAAAAGAACAGCCAGAATAGACAGATCATTCTGTGTATTTTTCTGTTCTGTGAGAATAAAGATATATTTCATCTTTTGTATTTTTACACACCTCTTCTAATTTCCTCAAAATATCATACTTATCATAATACTTAATAATAAGCCTAATTAGTTTACTTTGCAAAAAAGCCCTAACATTATGTTATAGTATAATTCTCCATGTATTCTATCTAATGAAAAGGCATGTGCCATACAAAATAATATATGTACATTTACATGTGATAGTGATAAAATTGGATCAAGTAAAGAAATGCTAGAACTTGGATGACTTTATCTTATGAGGTACCTTGAAATACTAAACTAAGCAACATTATCACATGTAATACCCCATTGATGTCCACTGCTGCTGCTAAATCTTTTCAATTTCTACACAAATTGCCACATTAAAAAAAATTTTTTGGGGGGGGCGCCTGGGTGACTCAGACGGTTGAGTGTCCAACTTCAACTCAGGTCATGATGTCACAGTCTGTGGGTTCGAGCCCTGTGTTCAGCTCTGTGCTGACAGCTCAGAGCCTGGAGCCTGTTTCAGATTCTGTGTCTCCCTCTCTCTACACCTCCCCTGTTCATGCTCTGTGTCTCTCTGTCTCTCAAAAATAAATAAATGTTAAAAAATTTTTTAAAAATAAATATATTTTTTTAAATCAACACTTCAAAAGACCTGAAAATGTTTTACATAATGAGAAATACTTAAAATATATGCATACTATGGTTTCTCACCTCCGGTCCTTTTCAGACACACCTAACTCTTGGAATGCTCCGTCTTTTCTGTCTACCTGACAAAAATTGTTTTATGTTTTAGACCAAGTCAGAAGCTTCTTACAGAGCGTCTTTTCCTAATACACAGAATAAACCAATTTCCTTTCTGTGCTTTCTCACGATTACTGCATGGTACTGAGATTTTTTTTTCCCTAAAAACCTGTACTCACTTAATTATACTACTTATTATATAGTAATTGTTTTGAGGCCTTCCTGTGACTGAGGCTGGCCTGATGATAGTACTTTATTCCATTGGCTACCATGATTGATTCAAAGAGTTGGCACATAATCAATGTTAATTCTATTAACATTTTACATTATGCATTATATGTGTATATAATATATGTATATATAATTATACATTATACATTAACATTATATTTTTCCCTCTCCTCCTCCCCTCTCTTTTTTTAATTTTGAGTGGAAGAAGATAACCCATTTCCTCTTGTGTTACCAAGAGCTTTCACCATCTCCTTATTTCTACGTGCTGACAAACAGAAAACTCTAGTCAGAAATGGGAAGAAATGAATTTGCATGCACAGAAAAACTAGTGCGAAGAGAGTAAAAAACCTACTGAAGACATCAAGGCCCTTGGTTTAAGTATTTCAAATGTGCACTGCGCCCTTGGTCTTTATAATTGTGCAAGCCCATTAATCCACATTTATGCTGGAGCTAATTTGAGATGTGTTAATGTCACTTGCAACTGAAAGATTCCTGACTTACATACATACCTACGTTAAGATTAAGATTTAGCTTTAGTACTGACAAAATTTAGTTCAACCAATTAACATCTGATTAAAAACATTTTAACCACATTTTCTCGATGATTACATTCTAAGGCACTAAAGCGGAGGGTGTTCTGTTTTGGGTTTCTTTGAATATTGAGTAGTAGATAAAATTATTTGAGTATTCATGAAAGGAAAAGCTAGAGGGAGAAATATATAGTTCAATGCTTAGCAATTAGGAGTTCAAATTCATGGAGGATAGAAACCTAAACACACACACACACACACACACACACACACACACACACACACAAAGAAGGAAAAGAGAAAAGTCTTCATGTTCCTTCTGTGTACTCCCTCTCCCTCTGTAATTATGTACATAATAGGGAAGTCCCATTAAGAAAACCAAAATGCCGACAAAGAATATATTAAAGTTGTTGGTGTTTTTAAATTTTTAATTAAAATGCCCTTGTTGTTGTAGTAAGAAGGGCATTTTCAGTTTCTTATATAAAAATAGTGGATAGGGAGTTACAAATGGTGATCAATTACATTTGGCTTCACCATCTGGAAAACTAAGTCTTTTAGAATTAGTTTTTTTTTCTGGCATATGCACCTTTGTATTTTACAAGGCATAAGGGGCCTATGCACTACGCAGGAATTTAAAAAGAGAAACTTTATTGTATTGTTCCCTAGTGTCTAGCTAATATGAATTCTCAATTGGGTTGGCATTTTCTTCTCGATCAGTTAACTGAAATCATATTGTCACAGAACAGAGACTCATCACTAAAGACTTACTTTCAGTGTAATTTTTACATTGAATGTTTTCTCTCTTAAACATTTGGTTTGTCCTTTGTAATAGATTTTGCACACTGTAGTTGTCTAGGCAATAGGCAGTGGACAACAGAACTTCCTAAATAATTGGAGGGAAGTATAGGGGTAAATGCACTGAGAATTAAAATAAAACCACTGAGTAGAACTGCAGTGGCATAAGATTGGCATCTACATAAAATTCTCTTTCTTTTCAAGTTGACTTATCCTTTTGTCAGATCCAAACTATGTTGGCCATGTGAGCTGCCCTTCAGTCAGCCTGAGAGCTTGCTTCAGTTTTCATTTGAAAAGGAAAGGGGGGAAATGGGGCACCTGGGTGGCTCAGTCCCTTGAGCTTCTGGCTTTGGCTCAGGTCATGATATCATGATCTCACGATCTCATGATTCATGGGTTTGAGCCCTGCACTGGGTTCGCCACTCACAGCTTGGAGCCTCAGATTCTGTGTCTCCTTTTCTCTCTGCCCCTCCCCGGCTTGTGCTCTCTCTCTTTCTCTCAAAAATAAACATATAAGCATATATATATATATATATATATGTGTGTGTGTGTATATATATATGTGTGTGTGTATGTATATATACACATATGTATGTGTATATATACATACACATATATATGCTTATTTATACATATGAAATACATATATATATGTATATATATATATATATATATATATATGAAATGTATATACACATATGAAAAGGGAAGGGCAGATATACATATGAAAGGGAGGGAAGATTCATGAGCAAAATCATCATCTGGGACTATTATTGTCCTGATGCTCTATGCATGCCACACATTAAGAAAAAGTTTCTGGTGATTCACTACTACTCTCTTCTAAACTCTATTATCTATTTTGATCTTATAAATTCTAGCTTTATTAAGTAACAGAGAAGGCATATAAGCAATTTCTCCTGTTCTTATTTTTCCAAGAGTTGTATTTAGCATGTACATCACTAGACTCCTTTTATACATCAATAATATGTTGATCAACTATACCACACCTGTAGGATGGGGATACATGTGGCACTTAATGATCTTGGGACATTGCAACCAGCTGAAATTTTTAAAAAGTAGAAGACAAACTCTACTGAACTCTACTGAGTAATTTGGAACCTATCATGTTCAGATGCATTTTCTAGCCTTTTTTTTTTTCTTTTTTCCATAGGAGAAAAGATGGCTGTTTTTAAAGACACATTTTAAGAGCCAGACATATTAAGATACACTGGCTCAAGAGCCAGAGTTTGTAGGAGTTAAAGACTTGACAGTTTAGGTTCTGTGACAGAGATGAATCTACTATAACTCTTGAATCAACCATAAGATTTTCAGGAGGTTTAAAGTTTGAGGCTCTGGTGTCTTTCAGTAATGACAGAATTCTTTAAAACAATCTGAACCTGCATATGTCAAGACAAAATAGATATATGTAGGATTCTGTAATTGACTGTGTGTACATTTGACCAAAGTTGTTCAAAGTTAAGTTTCTAAACAACAGCAAAGTTTCCTCTTATATTCTACTTTTGACCAAAATTAACACAAATTCCCAACTTCCACCACCAAATTCACTAAACATTTATTTTTAAAGGTATCCCACAAATAAGAATCTGTCAGATACTTGTTCCATAAAATGGGGGACAAAACCCAAAACCCGGCTCTGAGAATTTACATAGTCTGCATCATGTTGAGTATACTTTCGGAGGAAAGTTTCAAAAGGAAACTTTCCCCCGGGAAAATGAGAAGTCTAGTTCAAACAGTCTCTTATACGGATGTTTTTGGCAGGAAACATGGTGGTGGTGTTACCAATGATGCAACCAAATCCACATGAGTAGTTTATTAATGGGATACTGGGTCAATTGACATGACAAGCATATAATCAACTTGAAAATGCTTATCTTTTCCTGACACGGTTTGGTTGGTTGGCTGAATTCTTTCAGTCTTTTGTTCTAATTTGGCTGTAAATCAATTGGATTGTGTGGCATCAAAGGCTTTGCATTTTGTGGGCTTGTAGTGATAATCATAAAAGTTACTGGAATTCCAACCTCATCCTCCTCATATTATATGAGCTGAAACAAGTCTAAGTATTAAAACATCCCAAGGCAATCTCATATGCACACCTCTCCCGTTGATCTAGTCCATTAAAAAGTCAGTATTTCTTATAGGACAATAACATTGAAGTGTGTTTCTAAAATAGAGGAAAATTAAGAAATACTATCATCAGGCATGAAAATAGAGTATATGTATTATCCATGATTAAATAAACCACAACAAATCATAATATTTAAGTAAAATTTACTTGACCAATTTTTTTAAATCAGCCAAATATATACCTAAAATATTAGTAGAATAGAGGGACAAATTCTTAGAGAATTAAGTGGCTTTACTCGCTACTTCAAATTTTATTTAACCTTTCAAAACAAATCTATTTCTGGCCATCTGTGCAATCCCAGACTGCTTTCATCACCTGAAGAAGGCTGTCTCAAATATAATCCATGCAGCAAATCCATAAAAATTGCTCTTTAGTGAACACCTTCGTTACTTAAAATGAGAAGCATACTACCAATGTGTATTTTTTCACAATTCCTTGAAATCTAGTTTCAAATTCTGAGAGTTTATGCTCATTTTAACATAAAGAATGAGTTAAATTTTGGTTCAAAATGATTTCCCTTGTAGGGATGCCTCAGTGGCTCAGTTAAATGTCTGACTCTTGATTTTGGCTCAGGTCATAATCTCCTGATTCCTAGGATGATGGAGCCCTGCATCTGGCTCTGTGCTGACAGCGTGCAGTCTGCTTGGGATTCTCTTTCTCCCTTCATTCCCCTGTTCATGCTCACTCTCTCTCCAAATAAAGAAACATTTAAAAAGTAGCATTAAAAATTATTTCCCCAATAATTTTAAAATATTTTCTTGATTTTTTGACATAAATTTATTAGGTCTTTATGGGTAAAATATTGGTTAAGATTGAATTCGGTTGTTAGCAACAGAATACCACAACGTTAAGTGGTATGTTTTATTTTCTCTCTGTCTTGCTCTCTTCTCACTCTCTCTCTCACACACACATAAGCTTAGCTGAGGGAAAGACATTCTCTTTCAATTCTCCTTTCTTCAATCGTTGCCTTTCATTTTCAAGGTTTCAGCCCGACTACTGCACCCCAGGCACTGTACTTTCATTTCTAAACAGTAAGGAAGGAACTCAAAGCATAGATCTTAAGACATATTAATATTTGTGTGTGTGTGGTTTCTTATTATTTAAGTTGATGTAAAATTCACATAAATAAAATCAATCACTTTAAAGTGTCTAGTCCAGTGGCATTTAGTACATTACTGATATTGTGCAACCATCATTTCTAGCTACGTGCATAAAATTTCCATCAGCACAAAAGAAAACCCCATATTCATTAAGCAATCGCTGTCTCGCCGTTGGTAAATACTAACCATTTCCTGTCTCTATAGGTTTACCTAATTCTATATATTTCACATGTATGGAGCTATATAGTTTGTGACCTTTTGTGTTGGGGTTCTTTTATTTAGCCTAATGTTTTGGAGGTTGATTCACATTGTAGCGTGAATCAGTACCTCATACCCTTTTGTGATGAAAATCAGTTGTACAGATATACCACTTTTTGTTTTTGCATTCATCAGTTGATGTAAATTTGGGTTATTTCCACTTTTAGCTATTGATACTAGTGTTGCTATGAATATTCTTTTATAAGTATTTGTTTGGATACCTTTTTTCAGTTTCGAGGGGTACATAGAAGTAGAATTTCTGGCTTACATGAGAATTTTACATTGAACTGTTTGGGAACCTGCCAAACTTCCACAGAGACTATGGTATTTTACATACCCACCACCAATGAGCGGTCTTTGGTTTCCCCATATCCTTGCCAATACTTGTCAGTTTATTTTTCTATTTTATAGACATCTGACTGGGTATGAAGTATTATCATAAGTTATCATTGCACTATTGACTAATGATGTTGACCATCTTTTCAGGTGTTTTTTACCGTTTGCATATTTTCTTTGGAGACACATTGAGTCAAGTCCTTTGCTTACTTAATTTTTTTTCATGTTTATTAATCTATTTTGAGGAAGAGAGAGACAGAGCACAAGCAGGGGAGGGGCAGAGAAAGAGGGAGAGAGAGAGAGAGAGAGAGAAGGAGAGAGGTAGAGAGAGAATCCTAAGTAGGCTACTCACTGATGCTGGGCTCAAACTCACCAACCTTGAGAACATGACTTGAGCCAAAGTCAAGAGTCAGATGCTTAATTGGTAATAAGAAGCCACCCAGGGGGCCCAAGTCCTTCACTTTCTTTTTTACTGTGTTGTTTGTTGTTTGTGCTTTTATTGTTGAGTTGTAGCTTTTTTTATATATATTCTGGATATTAGATACTCATTAAGAATTTGTTTTTCAAATATTATTTTTCCATTCTATAGGTTGCATTTTCACTTCCTTGATATTTTCTCATGATGCACAAAAGTATTAATTTTTACTAAGTCAAATTTACTGTTTTTTCTTTTGTTGCTTATGTTTTTGATGCCATATCTAAAAATCCATTGCCAAATCCAAGGCCATGAGGATTTCCCCCTTTATTTTCTTCTATGAGTTGTACAGGTGTATCTCTTACATTTATGTCCTTAATCCCTTTTGGGTTGATTTCTGTGTATGATATAAAATAGAAGTCCAACTTCATTCTTTTGCATATGGATATCTAGTTTTTCAAACACCATTTGTTGAAAAGTTTATTTTTTCCTTATTGAACTGAATGATCATGGCATCCATATTGAAAACCAACTGACCATAGAGATATATTGGTTTATTCACAAACTCTCAAATCTCTTCTCTTGATCTATATGTCTATAAATAAGCCTATACTTTTGTTTAGATTGCTGTAGTTGTGTAGTAAATTTTGAAATTAATCCTCCAATTTTGTTTTTCTTTTAAAGATTGCTTTGAATATTTTGAGTCTCTTCTAATTCTATATGAATTTTAGCATCCGTTTTTGTTTCTTAAAAAAAAAACAAAGCAAAACAAAACAAAGAACTTTTGGGATTTTGTAGTGGTTACATTGACTTTTTAGGTCACTTTAAGTTGTATTGCCATCATAACAGTATTAAGTCTTCCAATCTATGAACACAGGATACCTTCCCGAGACACTAACCTTTTAAGCCCTTCATGTCTATGTAACATAAGCCACTTGTTATATCCCTATAACTAAAGAAAACCTTGAAGATTAATTTCAACCTTTTGCTGCCCTGAAAACACTGGAATTAAGTTATAAAGGCAGAATGTGAAATGGATATTGGGGGAAGGGCAATTAGCAGTGTCTCTGTACCTCATAACTAAATTCATGTAGAAATGATGTTTTTAGTTTCACAATCACTTTTTAAAGGCATTGAAAATTGGTAGAACCTTTAAGGATCAGATTAACTAAAATTATAGAAAACTAAGAACCACTCGGCCAAGGGCTATAATTGGATCACTCACACGTGGGTTTCTCATGCCATGAAAGCCAGCTCTAAATAAGAAAAATATCAGGGGCACCTGGGTGGCTCAATCGGTGAAGCATCTGACTTCAGTTCAAGTCATGATCTCACAGTTCATGGGTTTAAGCCCCGCATTGGGCTTTGTGCTGACAGCTCAGAGCCTGGAGCCTGCTTCAGATTCTGTGTCTCCCTCTCTATTCCCCTCCCCACCCAGTTCATGCTCTCTCTCTCTCTCTCTCTCTTTCAAAAATTAATAAATGTCTAAAAAGAAAGCAGAATATCAAAGAATTTGTAGCTTTTTGCAGGCCACTAAAATCCACACCCCAGCCACAAATTATTTCCACTCCTGACACATAAAAAATACCCACTCCCATGACTTTCAAAGGTCTAATTCATTATAGGAACAAGATCAGGTTTGAAGTCCAAGACTTATCATTTAAGTCAAGTACAGGAATAAATGAGGTTTCTCAGGTGTAGTTATTTTAAAGCTAAAGACTTGTGAACTAAAAAGACAGGCTATTGGCCTAAGATTTTTCTGAGGACCTAACACAGGAAATCATACTCTCACAATGAATTTCATTTTATCTGTACATATTTCTTGTTTTAAGAATCATTTTCTAGAAGAGTCTAGAAATGAGAAATAATTTCATTTGCAAATCCAGAATTCCCCACTCCTTGATTTATCCCCAAAATGTTACTCAAAATCATCATAATTCTTCTTTAATTTATCTCCCTCTCCCTGCATTTTATAACAGGCAGCTAGTAGAAGTCAGATATCACCGCCCAGATGTCACCACCTATGTTGCTCTGCAAAATCTTTCCGGCTAAATTGGATACTAAATTAGATACCCTTTATATTTTCCATATTTCTTCAGGAGACATTGTTGCCAAATTTGCCACCATTGCATAACAATTACTCCTTTCCTCTGGTTTTCAACATTTTCTCACTATCCTTCAAGCCTATGAGTCATGAAGCCTCATCTTTCACTGAGAGTCTTCTCAAAGTCCTTCCGGCCTCTGCTTACTGCCTAGTCTGAAAGACAGTGTCCTGTGTCTTAGGCTTTTGGTATGTTATACTCCACTTCCAGATACCAAAATCCCTTCAAGTTCTATATCAGTCTGTAATAAACTGCTTTGTAACTTAGTGGCTTAAAACACCATTTTCTTTTGTGAGTCAGGAGTCTGAAAGGCTTTGGCTGGATATTTTTTCTCTAAACCACATGGTGTTAAGTGGGGTGTCTGGGGCTGGAGAATCCACTTTCCAGGTTGCTTTCTTGCATGTCTGGCACTTGGGTTGTGCTGCTAGTTAGTTGATGCTGGGAGCTCAACTTGGGCTGCTGAAAATGTGCCTACATGTGCCTTCTCCATATGTCTTGAGTCTCTCAAAGCATTTGTGGCTGGTTCCCAGAGGGAATGAATGTAAACATTACCAAAGTGGATGCAGAAGTGGCCAGTCTCTATGGCCTTAGCCCGGGGACAGTACATCATTCTTCCATTTTTGCTTATTTAAGGAAGGCACAGAGCCTGCCCAGATTCAGCATGATGGGACAGAGTGGACCCCACTTCTAGATGGAAGGCAAGCCAAAGAGTTTATGGCTGTCCTCCATCTTTAATCTGGAACTGGTAAGATTTACTGAAGCTGAACACATACACATTTTTCCACTCAACAAGCTTTTTCGTCCAGCATATCCCATTCAGTATATGCTCAACACATGCATGTGCATATGTTTCCAAAATACATGTTCTGGAAGGTTCATAATATCACTATTTGTAATTTAAAAAAAGGAAAATATTCAAATGTCCATTATGTACAACTCATAAGAAATTTTGGTATATTTGCAAAGATAGAATATATGGAATTGTACTTAATAATCTACAAATAAATATGGACAAAAATTATAAACATAATGTGGAGTAAAAGGCCAAAAGAAAAAAATATATGTATATATCATTCCATTTACATAAAGAAAAAAATAAAAAGGCAAACTGAATCTATTTGGTCAGATATTGATATAACATGAATTAGGGGTTGAGATTCTGGTTTGTTGGGATATTAACTTTCTTGATCTTCTTTCTCGTTCAGAGTTATGATCAGTTTGTGATTATACACACACACACACACACACACACGTACATATTCAACTACAATAAGTTAACAAAAAAAAAAAGAAAAGAAAAATTATGATCTCACACTGTATCAGCTTCCTATTTTAGCAAATTACCAAAAATTAAAGTAACTAAAGTAACACATTTATTATCTTTGAGTTCTGGAGGTCAGAAGTATGAAACAGGTCTTCCTGGGCTAAAATCAAACAAGGCTGCATTCCTTCCGAACGCTCCAGGGGAAAATCCATGTCTTTGCCTTATTCAGTTTCTAGAAGCACCCCGTATTCCTTGTTTCTTAGCCCCTTCCTCTGTCTTCAAAGACAGCAGCATGACACCTTTAAATCTCTGACTGTGAGTGTCTTGCCTTGTGATTATTTAGTTGGGTCCACTCAGATCATATAGGACAATCTTCCCATCTCAAGCTCCTTAACTTAGTCACATGTACAGAGTCCTACTGCTATGTAAAGTGACACATTCTCAGATTCCAGGAATTAGAACATGGACATCTCTGGGGGAATCATTGTTCTGCCTTCCATATGTTTTATTACCTCTAATCTACCTTCACACTTTCGTTCTTACTTTCCACCATTTCTTATTTATATTCTCTTTCTTCCAAAGTGAAGAGTTTGGGTTCATTTATCAAACGGGCCTATAAGAGCCTTTTCCTCATTCTTTGTGTAGTTAAATAAGAACATTTATGAGCAACTGGGGTAATTTTTAAATGAATTGGATAGTGAATGTTCGTCAAATATCAGTTTATTTTATAGGCACTGTAAAATTATAAGCTGTGACAAAATGTAGACCCTGTGTCACTGATATTCGGTGCAAGGAATAAACCAACATACACAAAAAACTATGGTCTCACTATTTTAGTTACTTTTTTAAAATTAAAAAAAAATGTTTGTTAACGCTTATTTTTGAGAGAGAGAGAGAGAGAGAGACAGAGAGACAGAGAGACAGAGAGCAAGCAGCGGAGGGACAGAGAGGGAGACACAGAATCCAAAGCAGGCTCCAAGCTCTGAGCTGTCATCACAGAGCCTGACGTGGACCCCCAACCCACAAACCATGAGATCACGACCTCAGCCAAATTAGGATTCTTAACCAACTGAGCCTCCCAGATGCCCTTTGCTATTTTAAATAGGAAATGTGTAATGCATGAAATCAGGTACAGTACTTACATAATTATTTCAAGGAAAATATGAGCAGGTCCTTGACTGAACCTCATCAATGTATTCCCACAAAAACTGAGAGTGGATTAGAGTTACTACTCTGACTGGAGCAAAGTTAAATCAAATAGAAACATTCTACTGTTGTCTTGCTCTTCTAATGGTCTTGTTGCCAGTAACAGCACTGCCAAAAAAAAGTCAGAAGAGGGTGTCTTCCTCACCTCGGCCTTCCATATCTTACACAGGAGCACATAATTGGCAAAATAGCTGCAAGTAAGTCTAGGAAATGGGCTTTTCCTTCCAATACTTTTTATTTTATTTTATTTTTTATTTTTTTAAAATTTACATCCAAATTAGTTAGCATATAGTGCAACAATGATTTCAGGAGTAGATTCCTTAATGCCCCTACCCTTTTAACCCTCTCCCCCCCCCCCCTCCCCCCCCCCAGTAATCCTCTGTCTGTTCTCCATATTTAAGAGTCTCTTATGTTTTGTCCCCCTCCCTGTTTTTATATTATTTTTGCTTCCGTTCCCTTATGTTCACCTGTTTTGTCTCTTAAAGTCCTCATATGAGTGAAGTCATATGATTTTTGTCCTTCTCTGACTAATTTCGCTTAGCATAATACGCTCCAGTTCCATCCACATAGTTGTAAATGGCAAGATTTCATTGTTTTTGATTGCCGAGTAATCCTCCATTGTGTATGTGTATATATATATATATATATATATATATACACCACATCTTCTTTATCCATTCATCCATCGATGGACATTTGGGCTCTTTCCATACTTTGGCAATAGGACACAATTCTAAGATTTGCCACTGTGAGTCAACTTCGTGGGATTGTGCTCTTATTATATACAACCCACCATCTGAGTCGCTTAACCGTAACAAAGTTTTTCTTCTTGCTACCACTGCATGTCAATAGTAGCTCTTCTCTGGGACGGCTCCATCCACAGTCATCAGCTATGACCATTTCATTCTGCTTCTGTCTGCTCCCTGAACCCTTCTCATTCAAGGCTCCAGGCTAAAGCAGCAACCACTTGAGAACATGATACTCTCTTTAGACTGCTGTCCAAAATACAATTCACAGTTTCCACTCAGAATTTGCACGCATAAGGGGTGCCTGGGTGGCTCAGTTAGACTTTGGCTCAGGTCATGATCTCACAGTTTGTGTGTGAGTTCCAGTCCCACATTGGGATCTGTGCTGACAGCTGGGAGCCTGGAGCTGACTTCAGATTCTGTGTCTCCCTCTTTCTCTGCCCCTCCCCCGCTCACACTTTGTCTCTCTCTCTAAAAAATAAATAAAAATAAAAAAAAAAAAAGAATTTGCATGTGTTACTTATGCTCCTATTCCACTGGTTAAGTAAATCATATGGACCAGCAACAGTTCAATGGAGTGAGGAAATACACATCTCCTGCAACAAACACTGGCCTCAGGTAAGTACAGTTCTTCCACATTTCCTTCTTTTGAGAATTTTGGAATTTCCTCTTATTCTTCATAATAAATTCCCTCAAGTTAAGTTAGCTTCAATGAGTCTTTTTTTTTCTTACAAATAGATGTAGGTAAATCAAACAATTATACTTAAGGTTATCAAATATATGATTCATTATTTATACCCACTATTTATACCCACATTTATATCATAAGTAATGTCTGATACCTGGTAAAAACTCAATAATAACTCTATAATACCACTTACCAAAGAGAAATGATATCATTTTCATGTGGCAAAAATACATTGAGGCGGATCCTACTATTATGCTAATTTCAAACAAATGGGTATTGAGGCTAAAGAACTTTTAAAAATGTTCTCAAAATCACATAGCCAAAGGCAGAGTCAGAGTTTGAAGTGAGGCAATCTGACTCAGAAACCAGGTTTGTAACTAAATGCTATATACTTAACTGAAATAAAGAAACACTCTGTTTAGTTAGAATATGCTAACTACAATGATAACTATACATATTAGTTCCATTTAAGGTTTTACATGGAGTACATATAACTATGGTTGAAGTTAAATGTTCAAGGAATTGCCAAGGGTCTATTTGCATACATTACCTCTTTAACTGCATATTTTCTTGTAGTTGCTTTTAATATGACAGTTTCTAAGACCATAGGAATGTAAGTAGATTTTTTGCAAATACGGCTACAATAAAGTCTTCCTTACCAATGTTCATGACTCTTTAAGTAATTAGCTTTGACTCTCTTCCCATCAAGAGGCAATATCTGTTTTCACCCTTGAATTGGGGTTTGGGAAAAGTTAATCAATAGGTGTGTTATATCAACATTTCTAAAAACAACATCGTTAGTTCTATATACAAGTGAAAGCTAGTAATTAAAGGAAAAGAAAGACACACTTATACTTTGCGATTTTGGGCGTTCAGACAACTATAGGTGCTACACAACAAACCAAGCATGTTTTCAAACAAAGGAATCAGAAGTAAAATGTTAACAAAGGGTGCTAATCTATTCTATTCTAAACTAAGCATAAATGGTGTCCCCAAAATTTTGAATCTATCCAAAGTGTTTGTGTTTATATATCCTTTTACATGCAACAAAATATTTTTTCCAGTTTATGCTGTTTATATGAAATAAAAAAATAGTACATATTTGTTAATAATAAGCATATAGTCTGTTTTGTTTTGTTTTTGAAAGTGCAAATAATATGATCCCTCTTTCATCAATCACTCTTTTTGTTTCTTTGTTTCAAGTTTTTATTTAAATTCCAGTTGGCTAACATATAGTGTAATATTGGTTTCAGGAGTAGAATTTAGTGATTCATCATTTACATATAACACCCAGTGCTCGCCACAGCATGGGCCCTCCTTAATTCCCACCACTCATTTAACCCGTCCCCCTGCCCACCTCCCCTCCAGCAACCTTCAATTTGTTCTCTATAGTTAAGAGTCTGCTTTATGGTTTACCTGCCTCTGTCTTTTATCTCCCCTATGTTCATCTGTTTTGTTTCTTAAATTCCATATATGAGTGAAATCAGATGATATTTGTCTTTCTCTGACTGACTTGTTTTGCTTAGCATAATATACTCTAACACCATCCATGTTGTTGTAAATAAGCAAGATTTCATTCTTTTTTATGGCTTAGTAATATTTCATTGTGTGTGTGTGTGTGTGTGTGTGTGTGTTAATGAACTAAGAAAATACATACAACAGAGTATAATATAACTGCAAAAAGGAATGTGAAATTTATCCACATTCTATATGAAGGGACAACCAGGATTAATTTTAAGTTATAAAAGGTGAAATACGTATACTAACATATGCCTCTTTGAGGTTCAGAACAATTGAAAAATGATAAGGAAAGAGGTCCCCATATACACAAATATCTGTGTTGTAGTCTCAAAAAGTCATGGAGGCATAACCGTAACATTTTTGAAATATTTGCTGACAGGCAAGGAAAGGAATAGGTTAGAGAGAGTAAGATAAGCACCTAAATTCTGTGGATATACACATTTTAAATGTGACTTTGGAAACATAAACTTTTGGCATAATTATAAAATAAAATTAAATACCAAGGAAGCAATTCCTAAAAATTGAAATTGGAACAAATGAAACTGCATTCAGTTATAAACTTGTGACTTGACCACACAGAATGAAAATACTCCAAATAACATTTAAGCTCAATAATTTGATTATACATACTGGTGGGATATGGCCTAAAAATAAGAAACATTCAGCACAATGTTTATAGTGACATAATTATTATTTTTTTCACTAATTATATTGTTCAAATTTTGTGTTTATTTATTTTTGAGAGAAATAGAGAGAGAGAGAGCAAGAGAGGGGCAGAAACAGGAAGACACAGAATCTGAGGCAGACTCAAGGCTCTGAGCCGTCAGCCCAGAGCCCAACGTGGGGCTTGAACTCATGAGCTGCAAGATCATGACTGAGCCAAAGTCAGATGCTTCCCTAAGTCACCTAGGCATCCCAATTGTTCATGGTGTTGTCAATTTTGAGACTGTTAAGCATGTAGTGTGAGATAAAGCAAGTAATTAAGTTTGTGTAAAAAAAAACCAAACTAAAATTGTTAGTGTGAGAGAATAGAAAGTGAAATGTAAAGATATTGAAATGAAGTAAGGATCATATCAAAAAAATTTTTTAATGTTTATTTACTTTTGAGACAGAGAGAGACAAAACATGAATGGGGGAGGATCAGAGAGAGAGGGAGACACAGAATCTGAAACAGGCTCCAGGCTCTGAGTTGTCAGCACAGAGCCCAACGCGGGGCTCGAACTCACAGACCGCGAGATCATGACCTGAGCGGAAGCCAGACGCTTAATCGACTGAGCCACCCAGGTGCCCCTGAACTAAGGATCGCATAATTCTGAAGACCAACTGAACTTACATTTCATTTGAAAAAAATACATATTTTCTAGATCTATTAGCTAAAAGAAACAATTACCTCATCCAGGAACACTCCACTTGTATAGCCTTTGGTCTCTACAAAACAATGCCATTGTAAGTGACAGAGTTTCTTAGACTAAAGGCTGCTTCATGTCAGGGAGAGAAATGTACATAAAGATTCTCATGCATCAATGGCACCAACAGAAGACTGCTAGGGTCACATCAAAAGAAAAACCAGCTTGAGAAACTTCCCCCTAAGACATGTTGGATAATTTGACCATTTTCAGGACAATAACTCAATATATTGAAATATGTAACCTATATTTAAATGCATGATTTGATAATGTTAATTAGAAACATATTTTTGATTATTTTGCTGAAGGCTGAGAAATCAATTACTTAGAAAATGTTGAAGAGAAAAGTTTTCCTGTCTTTTCTATACATAAATTGTATATCAGAGTAACCAAACACAACTAGTTAATAATGAGAAATTTATCTTCATAGAAATATCCACCTAATAAGCAAAGAAGGAAAAATGAATTAGAATATTCATATTTTGGGGCACCTGGGTGGCTCAATTGGTTAAACATCCAACTTCAGCTCAGGTCATGCTCTCACAGTTTGTGGGTTCAAGCCCCACGTCGGACTCTGTGCTGATAGCTCAGAGCCTGGATGCTGCTTCGGATTTTGTGTGTCCCTCTCTCTCCGGCCCTCCC
Organism: Panthera uncia; assembly: GCF_023721935.1. Classification (NCBI taxonomy): domain Eukaryota; kingdom Metazoa; phylum Chordata; class Mammalia; order Carnivora; family Felidae; genus Panthera; species Panthera uncia. Next base: position 28,049,763 of record NC_064811.1, read on the forward strand.
CCGCTCACACTCTGCCTATCTCTCCCTCAAGAATAAATAAACATTAAAATTTTTTTTTAAAAAAAAGATGGACTTATTTTCCTTTAATTATCTAGATTAAGAAACCAAATCTACATACTATTTTTATAGTTGAGAAGTGTATGATATTTAGATATAATCTGTATAATACTTCAATTTTAACCAAGTTCTTATATACAAGTTAGCTCGTTTGATTCCGCAAAACAGTTATAGGAGACAAATGTACTTATTTCTATACAAAACTTTTCAAATTAGGAAACTGAGTAAAAAATCTTACTCTAGAGGATTTGATCCAGAACATATCACCAACAAATCAAGATTGCCAAACAAATGCATGACCAAATTTACCATTTCATCAGCAGCTAAAAATTAAGATGATGAACTATCACTTCATACTTATCAACTAGACAAAGTTTCAAAGAGATAAATGGGTTAAAAAGGCTCTTATGTACTGCTGATAGAAACAGATGAATGTTTTTGCATGTTGGAAATGGGAAGCGCTCTTAAAAACACAGTAATGTTGGGACACCTGGGTGGCTTAGTTAAACATCCCACTTAGGCTCTGGTCATGATCTCGCCATTTGTGGGCTCCCACCCCTCATGAGGCTCTGTTCTAACAGCTCAGAGCCTGGACTCTGCTTGGGATTCCATGTCTCTCTCTCTGCCCCTCCCCCATTTGCACTGTGTCTCTCTCTCTCCAAAAATAAATAAACATGAAAAAAATGAAAAAACAGAGGGGTACTTAGGTGGCTCAGTCAGTTGAACATCTGACTTAGGCTCAGGTCATGATCTCAGTTTGTGGGACTGAGCCCTGCATCAGGTTCTGTGCTGGCGGCTTGGAGCCTGGATCCTGCTTTAGATTCTATGTCTCTATCTCTCTCTGCCCCCACCCCCCCGCCGCTTGTGCTCTCTCTTTCTCTCTCTCAAAAGTAAACATTAAGTTAAAAACAATTAAAAAAGACACAGTAATGTCTATTTAATTGACACACACACACACACACACACACACACACACACACTTAAATCCAGCAGTGTTACTCCTATAGATTTATCTAATAGAAGCCAAACATCAACCTGTAGGATTGGAAATTCCTACAGAATGCACAAGGATGTTGATTACCATATTGGTTACCACAGTGGTTAAAAAAGATAAAGAGAAATCACACCAACATTCGAATGGATGGATATATTATGAAATATCCACATATGGAATATGCATCCTTTTAGAAGAATTGAGTCCTGCCGTATAGTACAGTGAATATGAACATGCAGTGTGAGGCACATCTGTTAAAACAATGGAAAAGAGACACTGATTTGGAGGGATTTCCAGAAAACATTACCAAGTGAGAGAATTGCAGAAAAGTGAGTATAACAGAATTCCATTTTCTATAAAAAAAAAACACTAACAAATAAAATTTGGATTTATGTACACCTGTGCACTCATATATACATTTATACAACACTATGATATGAAAACAAGTAAAATGAAAATTTTTATCATAAGGTGATACATGGATAATATTGGGGAAGGTGGAGCTGATTAGGGTAGATAAGGGATAAAACAGAAAGGACAGAACCAATTTTTTTAAAAAAAGACAATTATAAGAATGTATATAATCAGTTATACATGTAGGTAAAATTAAAATATACCCAAATGTTGTAACTAAATTCAAACAAATTAAAAAATAAATGCATACCTAAGTATCAATTTTTTTCTGCTTTTGATACCCAGAATTAACCATTAATATAAAATAGCAGAGAAAAATGCTCTTTTATTAAACATATATTTTTAAACAAGATACCCTTAACAATAATCAAGTGAAATTATTTTGGTGAATCTTTTGTTCCCTCTACTTTTGGAATACTATTCTCCTTTTGGTAAAAGAAAGCTTTCTTTTGTTTCTATTTTAAAACATTATGGCTTTTATTAATATTATGCTATAAGGTATGTAAAATATATCCACTTTCCTTATTTGAAAGTTCTACTTCATGTTTTTATACTCTTTTAACAGCTTTCAGATAAATTTGAAGAAAGTTATTTTATGCACAACTCTATAGATTTATTGCAACATTTATCATGCAAAAACTCTAGCTGCCAAGAATGTGTTGGCCCTAGGCAAAGGTGGGGTTTCCCCACAGGGATTTTATTATCCCACATTGAGGAATATCTGTAACACAGTGGCCATTGTCACCAAGAGCCTCCTCTAAGCAATAGAATAACAAGTTGGAGAAAAGAATAGACAGAAATTTAATTTTAATTTAACTTTTAAAAGATAATCTTTGGGGATAATACATGTTTTTCACTAACCATTTATAATAGATTTCCATGTATAATATTAATATACTAAGTCCAGCCTTCAAATCATTGTTGTTAGAGAAAGTAACGACCCTAAGAATATCAACATCAAATTAACAATATTGAAGGCAATTTTTTAAGACTTTACTGCTCATTCTAGTTTACAGAGACACAAATGGATTGTGCTACACCAATATTTATTCCTAGAATGTTTTTCTTACACTATAAACTAACAAACAAATAAAAAACCACAAAAAATAAAGATATGGTTTATTCCAATCAAGTGCCCAAAAGAACAAAGTCTTTCATAAAATCTGTCTATAATACAGAACATAGCAGAAGTTCTCATGGTTTTGTCATAATACTTGTGAAATGGGTTACAAGTAAATGTTTAGTACTAATAATATGCAAAGTTTGGCTTTGTTTTTAAAAATTCTAAATCATAGAAATTGGATTAATGGTTAAAGTAAAATATTTTATATTAAACTACATAGATATATAATAAAATACAAAGAAACATTCTCATTTCAATATCAGTATACTGTTTTAGTGTTGCAAGTAGGTAAAGTGAAGGTTATTAGTCATGTGAATTTCTATGGAAACAAACAAAAGGAAAAAAATATATATTGCCAACAATTAGCATATAGTACCAGTTAGAAGATTGGGCATAGTCTCTAGTTACCTAACTGACTTTTTCTATGTAGAGAGCTAGCATTGGGTGTGTGTGTGTGCGTGTGCATGTGTATGTGTGTGTGTGTGTGTGTGTGTGTGTGTGTGTGTAGAGGTTGAAAAATTGCTGATGGAGGAAAAGAAGCAAAATATACCAGCACTGGTAACAAGGAAATGTGTCAACACTATGTGGTATATATAAAGTATGTGCTAGAAGATACAGAAAATATATTTTATGTGTAATTTCCTTATTTTCATACTGGTGTACGACCACAGGATATGCCAGGGGCATTAGGGAACCATGAAAGAATCATGGCACATCTCTTGGGAATATACTTTTCTTGAAGCATTGGTGGTGACTGATGAGCAAAACCCAATTCTGGCTGTTTTTCTATTTGTTGGTTTATGTTAGAATTGATTGAGGAGTACCCATGTGAAATATGTCTGTCCAAGAAAATGTGAGATGATGAATTTTGAAGGATTTCTAGGGGAAAACAATGTAGCTGGTGTCAATACTCTACCTTTTTCCTTGCCTTGGGCAAAGATACACTGGAGTTTAAAAAGCCATTTGCAACCATGATTTAAAAATCTACACGATAAGAATGATAAAGCAGAAATGGAATTTTTCCTTTTATGAAGTCAAGACTCTACACTATTCCTAAATTCCCTTTCTTTAGATCCCTGTTCTGACAGATTTTTTAAAAGAAGAAAGCACTTTTTTAGCAAATATTATTCAGTTAATTCACTATAAGTATTATTTCCTTGTAGATGAAATACTCCAGACTAGTTTGCAGAAGTTAATTGATTTAACTTTCAGTTTGTGCCATTTTAAACTATATAAAATGTTAATGTTACAGAGTAGAAAGAAAAGTTTACTATTATTTTTAGTTAAATCAGAGGATTTCTAAAATATTCTACTCTTATTGAGGGATACTTCATAGCACGCTCTATATTCTTGGGGAAATTTTCTACTTTCCTTATACATATAAGATTTGGATATAACAATAACAATGTTAGCAAACACAGGCATTATTTCATCAATATGAATATGCTTCCCACAGTCTAAGATGATTATTGTCTACTAATGTTATTTTTATCTTATTATTATTGAATAAATATTAGTGTAATTAATACTGATACATATTTGGGATTAATCATGATAATGAAGCACTTTGCGTGAGGTCAAAGTGAAGTGAAAGTCAGAGAGAAAGAGAGGGAGAGGCTTTAATCAAATGCAGAAAACATCAGAGAGAGAAACTGGTCAGTAATGAATCTGCATAGCCAGAAGTCAGAGAATAGGAATAGGAACTGGCTAGCCTACACATTATGGGGCAAGAAACATCAAGGAAATATCAAAGGCTTTCTTCCTTTTGAAGCTATGTCTCAGGGCTGGAGTTGAGCCTTGTCTGGTTTTCAGAGAGCCCTATTCCTATAGGTCTGGGGAGCAGCATGTGGCCTGGAAGCTGGGGTCACCCTAGACCCTGCAGAGTTGGAAGAGTACTTGAGTTAATGATTACTGACACTTTCCTAAGACGTTTTTAATTTATACCAAAGCCTGATTTTGTACCATTTCAAATCACTACAATTAAAATTTTTGCTATTTAGAATCTTCCATTCCAGCCATGACAGCAATTGGTACTGAAATGGATGCTCCTGTCTAAATAGTTATAAAACTGGGCACAATATATGAGACAAGACTTTTCAGGAGTTAGACAATAGACTGTACAGGACTATGACCCTTTAGAGAAAGGAAGCGCACATTCTCACATTCCCACTTTCTTCTGAGGTCACTTTTTAGCCACTATAAAGAGAGGTAGAGAGTAAGCAGGGCACAGAGTTCTTTACTGTGCCCGGGAAGGGAAATCAGATTTCAAGCCTCCTAAGGAGGCTAGAATTTATGGGGCAGATTACCAGAAAAAGGGAGGTATACAGATGGCAATCCCAACAGTCTGCAAGATAAAGTTATATACAGGTGGGGCAAGTGTCAGTGAGACATGCACAGCAGGAAGATGTTGGCCCAGCCTAATCAGAGTACAGAAACCTCACGGTACGTTTCTAGGAGTCAGTTAAGACTCTATAAAATCCACTTCTTAGAAGTGAAGGATCATTTTCCGAGGGCATCATTCTGGACTAAGGATACAACTGAAATAGAACAAAAAAATAAAACCAATCTTGACTGGATGGTTATTCAACTGCCTCCGAGAGGGAATCTCAATACTCTTTAAAGCAGGATTGACAAGCTTTTTTATAAGGGACCAAATTGTAAATATTTTAGACTTGAGGACCACAAGGTTATATCAGAACTAGCAAATGAGCATGGCTGTGTTCGAACAAAACATTATTTATAAAAATATGCATCAAGTAGATTTGATCCATGATCATAATTTGCTCACCTTTGTTTTAAAGGAAGACAATATAAACCAGACACCCTAAAACATATCCATGATATTCAGGGTTAAAAAATATTGTTGTTTAGCACAAAGACTTTCACTTTTAATCTTTGGTGTGGGTCAAGTGGCAGAAGCCAGTTAGGAATGAGTAGCTACCCTCTAACTATACAATGGAGTGCCGGACGTTTGGAAGTCATTAGTTGAAGATTAATATCTTTGTATAAATATAAAAATGTTATTCTCACATTATTTGTTATATAAAATATTTTAATATTAATAATACAACACATGTTTACAGTTGGAATGTCAACTGAAAGTGACATATTTAAAATGAAAATTGTGTTTCCTAACCAACGTTTCCTATCCTGCAACTGTTTCCAGAGATAGCCATTTTAGTTCTTTTGATTTGTTTTTTGTGATAGCTATTTTCATGTATCTGCATTATTTGTCTATATGCTATTCCTTAGGTTAGCAAATTTAGTCATCATCTATTTATATTTCTTTTCTTCTTATAGGTGAGATTTTGGCCCTCTTCCACAAATGTCATCTATCCAGTTTGATTTTTCCCAATGATAGAACTAATTTTATTTTCAATCAATAAAATGTCATAATTTTTGTAATTAAGCAAATATTGATAAAAATCACCAAAGAATATACTCTAGGTATATTTTTATTCACATAAAGATTTTTGTTAGTATTATTAGTGCTGTTCTTGTCCTTCTTTTCCTCTTGTAGAACTTTTGTATGAAACTAGTATCTTTCTTTTCTCTTTGCAGAACATTGTTTCCAAAAGATGTGTAACATCAGATATTATGCTGATGTTCATAGTTTACAGTCCATAGTTTACAGGGTGTGGGTGTGTGACTTTTTTTTATCTATGTATCTATCTATGTATCTATCTATGCATATTGCTCGTTTATATCTACCAGAGGCTTCATTCTCCAATTTGGACTATTTCTTCTTTAGACCTACTCTACATCATCATCTGGGTATTCCTTTAAATTCTCTTGATGAATCTACTTGCCAAGTTCCATTTTATTTTCTTCTTTGTTTTAACTTCCTTGTTTTGCCAGAAAACAGCGATCGCAACTTTGTAAAATAGCATCAGTATGCAAACAAATTTTGGGAGATATGCTTTATTTCATAAATTTAAAGATAAACTTTTTTTAACATACCTGAAATTAGGATTCATTTTTTTAAAATTGGTGGTGCCTTATGATTATTCTCAGCCAGACAGCAGTATTAGTATAGAGATAATTGTTAACACATATATTGAACTCACTCCAAAAGCCATTTGCTGATATTTTCTTGTAAGATAACAAGGTACCAGGATAAAAATTTATCTAATGAGGGGAGAGTGAATGACTCAGTCAGTAGAGCATGCTACTTTTGATCTTGGGGTCATGACTCCAAGACCCATGTTGAGTACTAACATTACTTAAAAAAAAATATCTAATGAGTGATAGAGCCTTTGCAACATTACCGTTATCTTGATGTCACAGAGAAGTGCTATGCGGGAAACCAAAGACATTATTATCCTGATTATGCTGAGCCAAAAGTAATCCAGAAAAGTCACATCCTAAATGTAAAGAAATGTAAGATATGCTTTAACCCTCTCAGTCAGGATTGGCCACATTATACTAAAGAAAATACCCAAACTGCTGTAGGTTATTACATTAAGTATTTTTTTTTTGTCTATCATAAAGTTTTATAAAAATTGTTATTCACAAAGCAGCAATTCAGGGTGTTTTTTTATCTTGTGATTCCATCAATTTACCTGAGACTACCTCCATAGTCACTGAAGAATTAGAGAAGAGAGAATGGAAAACCTACCAGATTTGGTTATTCACTGCATTAGAATTCACTAGAAATAATCACATGAGCCCACTCAAGTGCAGGCCATCTAGATTGTGATGACTTTATTGTGGGAAATGGAAGTAAACCTGATATTGGTGAATACAAATAATGTTTATCACAGTCCATTCCTGGTCACCAAACATTTGATTTATGCCAGAGATTGATAGAGCCCTTCTCAAGGAAGGCAAACCCCCAAAACCATTCCATCTCAAGATAGACTTCAGAGGAGAAGAGCAGTAGTACATAGTAATTTTTACATCTTTTTTAGACGAGGTCACTTTTTGATCTGAGGACCTATGAATGAAACACCACCAAGAAGAAAAATTATCCATCCTTCACATCCTTATGCCAAAATTCAGATAACTGTTCTTCAAGAGCCACATGAAAACATATGGCCACTAGTCCATAGCATTAGGAAATCCTATGTGCACTAAGTATTCCAATTCTGGGAAGAGAATATTCTTGTTTTCTATTTAGGTGCTAATTTTCTTCTCTGTGAGTAGCTTCCTTCTTGTCCTCTGGGGCTGCTGGTTTCACTCTGTGAGAAAGAGATTTCTTCCTTTTCTATTATGTTCATTGGCCAATCTGAAGTTGATAATTGGAATTGACAACTTTCTTTGTCTACTGACTGCTCAACAATGCTATTTTTTATATAAATTTGTTAATGTTTATTTATTTTTGACAGAGAGAGAGAGAGAGAGAGAGAGAGACAGAGCATGAGCTGGGTAGGGGCAGAGAGAGAAGGAGACACAGAATCTGAAGCAGGCTCCAGGCTCTGAGCTGTCAGCACAGAGCCCGATGCAGGGCTCGAACGCACAGACCACGAGATCATGACCTGAGCCGAAGTCAGATGCTCAACTGACTGAGCCACCTAGGCGCCCCAACAATGCTATTGTTTTTAAGGTATATCATAGTTACTCATTCAGTCCAGTTTTATGATTTGTTAGGCAACTATACAAGAACTCTCATATCTGCTTCATTTCTTTGTTTTCTTTCCCCCCTCATATTTTTTCTTTGATTTGACAGAGGCAACTTTGAAGTCACTGCAATTTTAAGGGAAGGCTATAGCCTTACTCAGTTCTTTGTCTAAAATCATTGTATCATGTAAAGGATTTGCTGCATTCAAGACCTTTAACCTTACCTACAGAATAAGATTAATCTATCTATCTTATAGCTAATCTATAAGGGAGATTTGCTCATTTCGAAGGCTTTATTGTGTGTTTTCTTCTCCTGTGCTTTCTCAAACTTGTTGTTTATTCATTGGATGGAAAAGCAGCTGCCTTTTCCAATTCTACAAGTCCATGAATTTCTGGACTCTTTTTTATCTTCTCATACCCACATGCATACCAACTAATTCTTCACAATGATCATTCCATTCTGGTGATATCTAGCAAAAATACCACGGATAACAACCAAAGGACACTGCGATTTCATTAAAAATATAATCCACTTCCCATGGTAGCATATAGTGTAATTTTAGTGAATGTTTTGCCACTGAAACGTGGAATGCCATCATCCTAGCCCCCATATTTGTTCCTTCACCACTCATTGCCCACTGTGTATTTTAGGTTTTGTATGCCATTGTCTTACTTTCGTATTATCTTTTGCATTCATCAGAATAAGATATATTAGGCTGCAATAACAGAATTTCAGTGATTTAATGGAATAAATGTTTATTTCTCATTCATGCAAATTCTTTTGTAAGTCCTGCTCAGGTGTCAGGGCAACCGTCTTCTGTGTAGTATATCAATGCCCTAATCTGCTTCAAACCCGTGGCTCTAACATTGTTGCACGAAGCTTCATCCACAAGGGCTGTGGCAGGGGAGGAGACAAACTGGAGAGTCATGATTGAGCTTTTCAACACCTCAGGGCAGAAATTTCACATTTAACTTCTATTCTTATTTTACTGTCAGGTCTATGGACATGGCAATAGCCCACTGCATGGGGATTGAAGATCTCAATCTTTCATATATCCAGAAATGGAAGAGAATGGACACTTGTAAGATCTACCACTTAAACTAATTTGGTCATATCCTCTTTTTATTAAGGCTAAAGATCTGTATCTAAATAAGATGAAGAGATCTGTGAAAGGGTATAAAATGCACATTTTGTGTGATAATAAGGCTTATGTCATTGTTTTTTGAGCAGTGTTTTTTTTTAAATATTTTTTTTTCTTATTGACACATGAATATGGTATGTCTTGGGGCTCTTGCGTGGTTCAGTTGGTTGAGCGACCGACTTCGGCTCAGGTCATGATCTCATGGTTTGTGAGTTGGAGCCCCACATTGGACTCTGTGTTGACAGCTCAGATCCTGGAACCTGCTTCTGATTCTGTGTCGCCCTCTCTCTCTGTCCCTCCCCCACTCATGCTCTGTCTGTCTCTGTCTCAGAAATAAATAAACATAAATTTTTTTTAAATAATAAAAAAAAGAAAATGGTATTTTAACAAGCAATGACATCATAGACTTGATGAAAAATAGTACAAATATCTGATATAATTTAAATAAAGTTTATATGTGTATTAAAGTTGCACTATGTAAAAACCGAATCAAAACCCGTGAAAAATTTTTCAGTATATACATTTCTTGGATTATTTGTTTTTAATATTTTAGGTGAAATTCACATAATACAAAATTAAACACTTCAAAATGTACAGTTCATAGTATTAGTATATTCAGAATGTTGTGTAACTATCACCTGTAGTTTACAAATATTCCAAAACGTTTTCATTAACTCTGAGGGAGAACCTGTACACTAAACCATCACTCCCCATCCCCCTTTGCCTCAACCCTTGAAATCCACTAATATGATTTCTGTCTGTATGGATTTACGTATTCATATTGTCTACACGAAGAATACATTTTTATGCATTTTCTTTCTTTCCCACTTTGCAAAAACTTTACTTAATAAGTAATTACTATTTTCAGGAATGATCTTAGGTAATTACCTATTTATCAAATAAATATTATTTATTTATTATTTATTATTTATTATTTATTTATTATTATTTATTTATATAATATTTATTATAAATATTAAGAAAATAATACTTGAAAGACAAAATCCATTTAACATAAAAATATTGCCTATACATTCTGTGCTGACAGCTCAGAGTCTGGAGCCTGCTTTGGATTCTGTGTCTCCCTCTCTCTCTGCCCTCCTCCACTCACACTGTCTCTCTCTCTCAAAAATAAAATAAAAAAATTACAAAAATGTATTGCCTATACAATAAAAAATTGTCCAAAAATTTTTGAGCAATTTGTTTTATATAAGTTTGCAGTAAGAGTTTTGCAACTGGGAAAAAAAATGTCAAAATTCAGAATAGAATACTAGTTTGATTTTTTTTAACAGTGCACTGTCTATAGTATATGAATCACAAATGGAAAAAATCAGGGGCACCTGGGAGATTCACTTGATTAAAAGTCAAACATCGGCTCAGGTTTGAGCCCCACATTGGGCTCTGTACTGACAGCTCAGAGCCTGGAGCCTGCTTCAGATTCTGTGTCTCCCTCTCTGTCTATCCCTCCCCCACCTGTATTCTCTCTCTCTCTCTCTCTCTCTCTCTCAAAAATAAATAAAACATTAGAAGAATTACAAATGGAAAGAATTATTGATACTTAAACAGTTTTTATAAAGTAGCTATCAAGATATGGAAAATAAAATAATATTAATAATAATACTAACAATAATTCATAGAATTGTCTATAGTTTACCTGTAAGAACAAGAGTGGATTTGAATTTTTTAAATGTGACAGGCTCCTGAAGAGAAAACTTATTCCCACCAGTGTTCCATGATCCACGATTTCAAGATCCTGGGTGAATATAAGTCTGGTTTATTTCAGTTTTTCTCATGCCTGCTTGTGTTTCAGAGTCCCCTAGGATGTTTTCAGAGAAATAAAATTACATTAATTCTCACACAGGGCAGTAAAATTATAATCTCTGGAGCTGCACATGGCCACTTACAATTTTTAGAAGCCCTGTGTAAATCTAATGAGAAGCTGGTATTCACCAAAATCACTGATGTTCGGAAGGCAACAAAACAACCAGCATAATCAACAAAATCACACTTTCTTTGCAGTTAAACTACACTGAGTTTCATTATTGCCTTTCATTTTTGACCATTTTTAGGCAAGTTACCTTAACTCTATAAACTTTAATTTTCTCCTCTATTAAACAGCTGATGGCAATTTCTACCCCATATCGTGTTCTGAATTTTTGTCAAATTGGCATCACTCCCAATGCTGTTCTTTATAAGGTAGAGAAGAAAGCTGGATCTGTTGTTCGCCAGAATCCCCTTCCCTATGTGATACCTACTTACAATGACAATAAAACAGACTCCTGTTATTTGGCTGGGGAATGGGAATAAATTATGTGATTCCTGAGAGGTGGCTCTGGTCAGATGTGTGAACAAACATGAGATTCACAGAGCTTGGATTTGCTTCTCTACAACCTGTTACAATTCTGTTGACAGAGACAGGTGGGGCATTACTGAGGATCACAGCAGGTTTCTTTGAGAAACACCTGCTCCATAGTCCTGGTGAAGGGCCTCAGCATCTCTACAGGTTTAACCTTCCACCTACAGCTATGTTGGACCTTTGTTGGTGACTATACTGATCTTTGTTTTCCTTCCTTTCTCCATTTCTTTCATCTCAATCCTAATCCCTACGTTAAAGTTCTTGATTCTGTTTTCCTGACTGAGCCTAGTAAAATAGCATTATGGGACAGTTTGAGAAGATAGCACCGTCTTTGAGCACATGGTCAAAAATATTTGGAGAAAACATATGCAGGACAAAGCTGCAACTCCCTAATGTGGTCACTTTTCTTCCTGGCAAGCTTCCTTGATGGTACCTGGAGACAAAAAAGAAAACCAAAGACAGAAAACAAGCAAGCAAGCATGTGCACTATATGCCAGTGGTATTTATAGTGAGTCGCCTATCCGCCATTTTGCATTATCATCAAAGAGAAACAAACTCAATAATCTCTATCTAGCTCCTCAACATTCAATTTGGCACAGAAATCTTCTCAATGTTGTGTCAGATCCCTAGAAAAATCCACATAACGGATTGCCTTACTAATTGTAATAATAAAGCTCCCACTAAGTCCATGTTTAATGCTTAGAAAAAAAATCAGTTTAAAATCAAGCATTTTAAGCATCTATTCTGAGGCCTGGAAGAAATATAATTATAATCATAACAAGAACTAATGGAGTTCCCTATATTTCATATTGCTCTGTTAATTATTGGAACAATAACATTCAAATTTGGTGACAGCTTCAGAGAGTTTATTTCTGGACTAACCCCCATGGCTAGTGCTAAAGCCCCACAACCCCACAAATACTACAAAACAAGTGTAAGAAAATATATTCACTCTATACCCAGAAACAGTGATATCAGAATGCAGCCAACTCTCAAATATTCAAATTGGTTACTTTATTCTGTTTTTCATTTACTGCCCTCTCTATGACCTTTTATCTTACTGAACTTTTAATTTTTTTAATGTTTTATTTATTTTTGAGAGAGAGAGACAGAGACAGAGTATAAGCGGGGGAGAGGCAGAGAGAGAGGGAGTCACAGAATCCAAAGCAGGCTCCAGGCTCTGAGCTGTCAGCACAGAGCCCAACACAGGGCCCGAACTCACAGACCGTGAGATCATGGCCAGAGCTGAAGTTGGATGCTTAACCAACTGAGCCACCCAGGCAACCCTTTCATTGATCCCTTCATCCACGTTTCAGAATATGAATTTTCAGGGATTGGAATTTGAGAAAAGTTGTTCTTTATAAAAAATAAAATAAGATTGAGTTTTGTCTACTTTTCATTACTTCTCCTCAATGTGGAAAGAAAAGTTATGTTAAGATCCTCTTCCTTTCAAGTCAAGAGATAAACATTTTTCAAAAGAAACTTGAAGATTTTATGTATCCCATGAATTTTTTAGGGACACAGTATTCCAGCTTTTGCTTTACTCTTGAGAAACCAAGAGAGTACAAGTCAGGGTACACGGTTTTTCTGAGATTGAGTAAAGGCATGTTGTTGCATCTATGTTTGTATGTGTTAAGAGCTTTGGCTCAGGTATACACCATGTGCAACAAATCATGTCCAGGAATGGAAAAGAATCTACACAGGATCGATTGCTGTGTCATTCAAGAGGACCACTTGCTTGGGCAAGCTAATGCCAAATTCCTATGGACTGTAAAAATAACTGTTAAGGAGTAGTTAGGCATATATATATATTTTTTTCATATCAAGGACATGTAAATGGAAAATTCCAGTTTAGGGAATAAATATCTCTGAAGAGCCCATAAATGTTCAACACAAGTGAAAGAAACAATTTTAAATTTCTGACACTCTAGGTAATACAACGTCAATAGCAATGAACTCCAAAATTTCTTTCACCTTCCTCTTCTATCCCCTTATCTCTATATCTCTCGACCCAAAATGGTCAGAAACCAGAGCTTGCAAGAAAGAGGGAAATGGGTAAAGCAAGAGACAGACAAAGTGAGCCAAGTCTATTGTGATCCACAGGTAGCTAAAGAAATGTGAAGCACTAGAGATTCAGGGATACTGTCAAAAGACAAGGATCCTAGGTTGCAGACAGGGAACTTTATTACTCCTGGCACAGATGCAACTTGAACTTCTGTCTGTAGCTGTTCTCTATGTGTCATGGGCCTGCAGAGATACTGAGACTGTAGTGGGTTTGCATCACACATGGTGAGGAATCCTGAGATAGAAAACCTCACTTTTATAATAGGCTGCAAACAAACATCTCCAAATAAACATCTAAAAACAAACGTCCCTTTGTCTCAGACAGAAACATTATTTGTGATAATGATAGTTTAAAAATGGACATAAAAAGAAAATAATAAAACAAAACAAAACAATAAAACCCCACCCTCTTCTCCAGAGGGAGAAATAATCTCTCTTCTTCAAGGGTTGTGTACTATGCAAATATCTTTGAAAAGATAATTCCAGAATAAAGGCAGTTGGTTCCTCTACTCTCAAGATGTACAGAAACACGACTGGCCCACGGAGAATAGTCTTGAAACCATTGCCCATCTGTAATAGACCAAATCAAAGAGATGTGCAAAAATCTTAATGTCAACTAAATATTTTAGTTTGAGATGATTTAAAATACTTGTTCATTTTGTTACTACACTGAGATTGTGTTTGGGGATTTAAAGTAATAAGAAAGCATTTTTAATTATGTAAGAATGATTTCATTTCAGCATGTGGGTACAACAAATTCTAAATATTAATATTGAGGAAGATTGAGAGAAAGAGAGAGAGAAAGAATGAGAAAGAAAGAAAGAAAAAAATGGAAAAGAAGGAAGGAATAGTTCATTATTATGTGCCAGGATTCATAGTTGTTCATCATTAAACTGATTATAGATTAGGTAACCACATAAAGAAAGAGATCTGTAATAATTAGAATTTTAAGTTTAAAACAAACTAACAAAAAAAAGTCCACAATGTCTGCTTTTACTCCACCATTTAATGGTCTAATTAACATTCTACATGATAGTATACTAAATTTATGTAATATGGGTGAATTTGTACATTTGCACTATGCAAAATGTATGTTTGACATTTTCTATTTATACATTTAGAAAATGCTATCTCAAATACATTTAATTTTGATTCATTGTGAAAAAAATGTAAGCAGTTTGATTAGAAATAAAGAGGATTTGTGGTTGACTAAAGACTAGAAATCTCGGGGTGCCTAGGTGGCTCAGTTGGTTGAGTGTCTGACTTTTGATTTTGTCTCAGGTCATGATCTCGTGGTTCATGAATTCAAGTCCCACATTGGGATCCTTGTTGACAGCAACAAAGCCTGTGTGGGATTCTCTCCCTCCGTCTCTGACCCTTCTCCACTTTCTCTGTTTCTCTCTCTCAAAAAACAAATATTTAAAAAAAAATTTAAAAAGACTAGCAATCTTAAGTTTCAAAGAGGAAAATACAATTTTCCTTTTAAACATATAAATTCCAATCTGTTAATAGAAAATGTGAAAGATTAAACTTGGAGAAAAAAGAACCCCTTCCTTTTCTTTAGTTTGCAACTAATAACTAATAAGGTATTAGAAGTCACTAAATCACTATTGTCCTAATTCTTACCATCTAAAAATAAAAATAAAGGACAAGCAAATAATTTTACAAATTATAAGTAAAATTCAATACCAACCTTCTTGCCTAGAAACAAAATGACTTTCTAAAATTAAAATGATCTCAAAGGGAAAGCATAGCTTTGACTAAGTTATAGTCAACATTTTTATGGTGTAAAAAATGAAAACAAAAGTAAAACCAACACATAATAAAAGCAAATATAAAATTGGAAAAATGCAGGAAATATTAGAACAGAAAAATACAATATTAAGGGATTTAAATTCTTATGGAACACTACAATCTCAATTACTAATTCAGTGAATTATGAACTTATACTGGATAAATCCAGTGGGTTAATATTTAAATCTAATAGGTAGTAAACATTCAAAATACTACTCCAAGGAACTACTATTTTTCATTTGTTAAACAGTGAATAAAACGTTATTTCCTGATTGTAAGAAATTGGATCAACAGTCCTGTGCTCTTAAGGTTGCTTTTTAAGCTTCTGTGATCCAGGCCCTTTTATATAATCATTTTGTATTATCGACTCATGGCTTCCACCTCAAGATGACTATTAATTTCCAGTCATTGCTTCCATGAATTAATTTTTTTTAAATCCCATTTACAGTAATGTCAAATAACACAAATGGCAATAAAATAAAGTACTGAGAAATAAATTTAGCCAAAGAGGCTCAAGATCTCCACAACGAATATTTTAAAACATTGCTGAAAGAAATTAAAGATGAGAATGTGAAATTGTACACCTATTTTTAATAGTGGCACATTTAAGTATATACCTGTTGAATACAAAGACTTGTAGATGAATGTTTTTAGCAACTCTATTTATAATATCTAAAGAAGGGAAAAGCCCAATGTTCATCAGCAGGTGAATAAATAAATATGTTTGTGTCCATACAATGGAATACCACTCAACAAAAAAACAAATGAAGGGTTAACACATACAGCAACATGGATAACTCTCAAAATTATTATGTAAAGTTAAAGCCAGACAAGCAACAATAAAGACTGCATGATTTTGTTTATGTGAAATTCTAGAAAACGCAGATTAATATATTGTTTAGGAATGTAAATAATGGTTGTTTGGAGACACGGATCAAGGAAAAAATGGATTTCAAGGGGGCAAGAAGGAAACTTTTGGCAGTGATAAAAATATCTGCTATCTTGCTATCGTGATGCTTTCTCTGAAAGCTACATATATATTAAGTTACTCGACTAATGTGTGTTATTTATTGAAAATTACATTTAAGCATTTCTCAAAAATTTGTAAAAATTATACAAATTGCAGGAGAATAAACCCTCAATAAGCCTCCGTGTAGCATAAACACATCTTATATTGCAAATGTCTATCTACTATCTGTTATTAGTTTAGTTTTATGCTGCTAGACTGTGAGGAAAACATAGTGGGAAATAAAAGAGGGTGTCTGCTTTCATAGGACTTTCAATATACTAAGGAAACTATATAACATTCAATAAGAATTAGAATTAATTATAATACAAGTTATAATGAATGTTATGCCAGTTGCTGTGGGAAGACCTTAAAAAGACAGCTACTATTTGTAGCAAGTTATAAATCAGTAATTTTCTAAAAAAGCATATTTAAGTCATGACCTGGAAAATGAGTAGTAGTTGGAAATATCATTAAGTTTCAAAGACAGCTGTAGAAAGGATTCATATAGGGCAAGACATTTACTCATCAATGTTATAGAATTATTTTTATGGCTGCACTGTGGAGAATATATGGTATAAGGATAAGAGGATAGACATGATTTCCAGTTGGCAGATCTTTTGCAGGAATATAGGTTAAAAGTGATGATGTCTTGAATTAATTAGCATAGTGTATATAGAGAAAGAAAAAAATGGATGAATTATAGACATAGTTAAGTGGTGGTAAGATTTGTAAGACTGGTGACTGATAGAATGCGGGAAGTGAGGGAGAAAAGTCACACACTGCTTCTGGTATTCCCTAATATAGAGGAAACAATGGCAAGAATGGATGTGCAGGGGGAGAGGAGGAAAGTAAAAAGCTTTAAAGTGATAGAGAATCAGATTTGGATGCAAGGAGTTTAAGATGCATTGAAACTGCGGAATTATTTGATAGTTGAGCATTGGGGAGTAGAGCTCAGATGGGGAAGAAATAGACAAAGATAAAGAAAATTCAGAGGTTATATATCAAGCAAGTCAAAGAATAAGAGTGTTTACTGGATGGCCAACCAACACATGAAAAAATGCTCAACATCACTCATAACAGGAAATACAAATCAAAACCACAATGAGATATCACCGCACACCTGTCAGAATGGCTAACTTTAACAACTCAGACAACAACAGATGTTGGTGAGGATGCAGAGAAAGAGGATCTCTTTTGCATTGCTGGTGTGAGTGCAAACTGGTGCAGCCATTCTGGAAAACAGCATGGAGTTTCCTCAAAAAATTAAAAATAGAACTACCCTGCGACCCAGCAGTTGCACTACTAGGAGTTTATCCAAGGGATACAGGTATGCTGTTCCGAAGGGACACATGCACCCCAATGTTTATAGCAGCACTATCAACAATAGCCAAAGTATGAAAAGATGAAAAGATCCCAAATGTCCATCGATGGATGAATGGATAAAGAAGATGTGGTGTATGTGTGTGTATATATATATATATATATATATATATATAAAATGGAGGATTACTCGGCAATCAAAAAGAATGAAATCTTGCCATTTGCAACTACATGGATGGAACTAGGGGGTATTATGCTAAGTGAAATTAGTCAGATAAAGACAAATATCATATGACTTCACTCATATGAGGACTTTAAGACACAGAACAGGTGAACAAAAAGGAAGGGAAGCAAAAATAATATAAAAACAGGGAGGGAGACAAAACAGAAGAGACTCAAAAATATGGAGAACAAACTGAGGGTTATGGGAGGGTTTGTGGGAGGGGGGATGGGATAAATGGTAAGGGGCACTAAGGAATCTACTCCTGAAATCATTGTTTCACTATATGCTAATTTAGATGTAAATTTAAAAAAAATAATTAATTAATTAGTTAATTAATTAAAAAATTTAAAAAATATAACCTGAAAAAAAGAAAGAGTATTTACTAAAAGAGTTGTTCAAAGTATCAAAGGCTCTGAATTGATTTTGTCCTGTGGTATAATTAGCATCTGTGTATAGTTATAGCTCTATGTTTCTGAACTAACTTACGTGCAAAGGAGTTGATAAACTATATTTACAGAAAACAATTTTTACGATTAAAATATACACTGTCACATTAAAAAATTTTCAGGAAGATTTCAGTCTCTCATATGATTTAATTTTCTCACTTCAACCAAAATAATATAATTTCCATCATTTTCTTTTTAATCTCCAAAATTTTCTTAATTGGACAATTTGTAAACACAGACTCGTCCAGCCCATTCACAGGTAAGATTAACACTACTTCTTGCACTGGTCGCACCAGGAACCCTCTGATTTTCCAACCCAGGTCATCTTCTTCCCTGGCTTACCTCTACTATATTTCTATATATGCAGCCACTTCAACACAAAGGCCTTGAAGTCATTTAGAGCAACAAAGACTTGGGGCACCTGAGTTGCTCGGTTAGTTAAGCATCAAACTCTTGATCTCAGCTCAGGTCATGATTTCATATTTCCTGAGTTCAAGTTCCATATCAGACTTAATGTTGACAGTGGGGAGCCTGCTTGGGATTTCCATTCTTTCCCTCTCTCTCCCTCTGCCCTTCCCATGTGCTCTCTCTCTCTCTCAAAATAAATAAATAAATTTAAAGAGAAAAGAGTGAAAAAGGCCTAATAAGAAGATATAAAAGGAATAGATGAGATATGTGTGGTTAATGTAAATAATTTAGTGGTGCCTGGGTGGCTCAGTCAGTTGGGCGTCTCACTTCAGCTCAGGTCACCATCTCATGGTTTGTGAGTTCGAGCCCCGCGTCGGGCTCTGTGCTGACAGCTCAGAGCCTGGAGCCTGCTTTGGATTCTGTGTCTCCTCTCTCTTTTCCCCTCCCCTGCTCATGCTCACTCTCTCTATACCTGTCAATAATGAATAAATGTTAAAAAAAATTTAAATAATTCAGTGGGAATATATAATTTTCAATATTTTAAAACTTTGAGAATGTATAAATGTTGGTAAGAAAGGCCTGATAGAAGATGATTAATATGAATTTATCATGATGTCAGGAAGCCTAGCTATGGGATTTTTTCCAGCAGCTCCCAGAAGTCTGCATAAAGGCAAAAAAGAAATCAAATCCTTTGAATGAAAGTTTTGAGTGTGTGTGTGTGTGTGTGTGTTATTTCCTAGAAGGTTGTCACAGAAACAGAAAAACAAGGAAATGGAGAAAATTGTCAAAAGAGTCGTGGAAAAGTTGAGCCATGATATGAAGTCACTTGCATCAGACAGAGCTCTTGGTTACAACCATCATAATTGAATCAGACAGTAAATTGATTAAATGATTTTCATACCTCATGGAGTCTCCAAGAGTGCCGGGTTCAGTCTGGGAAGTTACTCACCCAGAAAAAGCACACAGAACAATAGGAAGATCGTTTTAGGGAAGAAACTACTGCCACAACCATTCTGCACCGGGTAGCCCATCAAATCCCTTGGTGCTTTCATAGGTAAACCAAAGCATTGGATAGCAAAGCTCCTGACCCTGCCGTCCTCCCAAAGCTGGATACCTCCAATGCTTCCTCAGGAAAGATGAATTCTGTGCACGTCTGCTTCCTCACTTTTCAATCATTGACCTATGTCAATATCTACAATGGCAAGTTTTGGCTTCATAACAGGAGAAGTCTCCCAAGGCCAAGATGGGAATTCAAAAATTCTTGATGATCACTACATGAAAAATGTCTATATTTCTGCTCCTATGTAATTTTTTTTTTTTAATTTACTCTTATTTCTTCCCCCAAATCAACAGGAAACTTTGCCCTGGGAGTGATGATTTTTTTTTTTTTTCACTTCTCCCAGGAATTGCCATAATGGTATTTGATGCATCCATGTCTAGAAGATGTACTTTGGGCCCCTCATTACTAGAAAGATTCACAGATGCCTCTATGTTGACTCAGCTGGTTAAATACACATTTTCAAACAAAATATTTGCAGCAACTGATGCCAAATTCCTCCTGACATTCACAATAATATTGAACTTGACTCAATCAGACAAGTACAACAATATTTGGAACAAAAGTTTCATCTAGGCTTTATCTGGCTAGAGCATTTAGCACTCTTTTTTACTTGCTGTTTGAAAAAGAATTTGAGAAAGCATTGGTGATTGAAGTTGTGCAGCCATTTAATTCAAAAGGCATGCAACTACTATTTAAAGCATCTTCTAGCTTAATGTTAAATTGTCCTTAAAATAGTTCTGGTTTAAGCCTGCAAAAAGCTTACAACGTGCTCAGTCTTTGTAGAACATTTTTCTCACAGGTTGAAACTAAATTACTACGACAATATCTTTAATACTATGTAAGTAAAAATATTTAAATTTCAGAAAATATCTGACAAGTAATTCCTGTAACTCTTTGTTACATAATTACACTTAAGAACAGAAGTAGGATTTTTTTTTAAATGACAAAGATTCAGTTTAAACTAATTGTTTTAGGTAAACACACATAGAAACATGTATTTAGAAAAAAATAATGAGATGCTAATAAACCCTAATATCCTCCTGTTTGTATATGTCTACATCAAAGCGTTTGGAGAAAAATGTATCGCAGTCTGATATATGCAGGTATCTCTTCAATTTGTACTCTGGATGTCTTTTTTTTCCAATCTTTATTTTTGAGACAGAGAGAGACACAGCATGAGCAGGGAAAGGGCAGAGAGACAGGGAGACACAGAATGTGAAGCAGGTTCCAGGCTCTGAGCTGTCAGCACAGACCCCGACACAGGGCTTGAACTCGTCAACTGAGAGATCATGACTTGAGCCAAGGTCAGATGCTCAACCGACTGAGCCACCCAGGTCCCCCTGAATGTCTTGATTATGCTTGTTTTTATATTTGTGCTTTGTAGTGCCTATGAGCTGAGACTTTGTAAGGTTTTTATAAAAGTAAAGAGGAGAGAGACATTAAGAACAGAAGAGAGGCACAAGGGGTAATGTAAGCAAACAGTCTGGGAACAAATACGTATTTTCTCCTGGTCATCCTCAGGAGAGTTCAGTTTGCTAATCATGCAATGGCAAATGCCAATATCACTGTCCTTATGATACTGGAATAAACAAATGTTGCTTCAAAAGAAATAATCCTGTGACACATATTACCGTATTTATACACCCAAATTGAAATCGATACTTAATACATAAATGCACTTTGATTTTGGGGAACAAGCTGTAATCATTGACTGAATTTATAGCTTAAAGAATGTGATTAGAGTGATGAGAAAATGGAAAATATACAAAGAAACAGGGCTTTTAGAATAGAGTTAATAAATTAAAAAAAAAAAAAAAGGAAATCATCATGGTTCTTCGTGTGAAATGGAGGGAACAAAGTTGAAAATACTTCTGATCGAACCGTGCCACGTGTCATGTTCTGGTTGTATGGCCTTGGTTGTGTTACTCTATTTTTCTAAACATCTTATTCCTCCTATATAAAATGTGAGTATTAATACAATCTCAGATGGTTCTAAGGACTAAGTTAACAAACAAACAACCTGTAGACAACATCTGATGTATGAAATGATAATTTAAAGGTGTTTTTCTTTATTCCCCTGGCATCTAACTCATCTAATTGGTAGACCTAATGATCTCCATGATCTCAGGGTGGGATGCTACAGGAAAAAGGAAAAGAAAAAGATGTTTATACTACAAACAGACATGCCCTTAAGAAAGTTAGGGCAAAAGTAATAGACTTCATCCATGCATTCTTTAGCTTAATAAATATTTATTTACTACCTATTATGCTTCAGATTTTGTTTTCATCATTTATCAGTGAAAAGGCAGCAGAGATATCTGTCCTATGGAGCTTTTATTACAGAGATAATAAATAAAAAAGTATCAGCAAATATAGTAAATAAGTAAATTATATTTTAAAAAATGAAGAAGTGAAGCAGCTCCTGGATGGCTCTGTTGCTTAAGTGCCCGACTTCTGCTCAGGTCATGGTCTAACAGTTGGTGAGTTTGAGCCCCATGTCTCGCTCTGGGCTGACAGCTCAGAGCTTGGAAACTGCTTTGGACTCTGTGTCTCCCTCTCGGTCTGCCCCTCCCCTGCTTGTACTGTGCTTTTCTCTCTCCCTTTCTCTCTCTCTCTCTCTCTCAAAAAAAAAATAAACATTAAAAAAATTTTAATGAAGAAATGAGCAGGCTAATGGGGATTTAAAGTGTTCCAGTTGGGAGGGAAATCTGTAGTACTAAATAGACTAGGAAGGAGTAGACCTAATAGGAAAGGTAAGATTTGAGCCAAGATTCGAAGAAGTGATGGAATCAGTCAAGTGTATATCTAGGGATGGAGTGGTCCAGTCAGAGGAAATAGCCAGAAAAAATACACTAAGGTGGGAATATTCTCAGTATATTTTAGTTGCAGAGGGGAAGCTGGTGTAGCTGCAAATGAACAAGCAATGAGTGAGACTTCTGTGACAAAGTCAGAGGTAATGGAGTCACCACCTGCCAGGAATATCAGGGATTGTAGAAGGACCTTGTAGACCATTTCAATTCCTTTACCATTGTATTTGTGGAATGAGGAGCCATTGTGAGAGGCTTGACAAAGAGTAACATGATCCACTTACTCTGGTTAAAGAATAGACTATAGAAGGCCAGTATGGAAGCAGGATAATCTATTACAAGATTGCCTTAATCCAAGAGAGAAATATGGTGGCTTGGCCCAGAGTGGTAGTACTATAGTGATGACAAGTGACAGTATCTTGGATGTATTTTGGACTTTGAGCAAATAAGACTTGTAATATATCCAACATAGGATATAAGAAAAAGAAAAATCAAGAATGACTTTAAAATATCCCCCCTAAATATTTTTTTTTCAAATAAGCAGGAAAAAATGGTTGTTAACCAACTGAAGAAAAGTTATTGATGGAACTAGTTTCAGGAGAAAGAGCAACAATTTTATCTTGGCCATGTTAAGTTTGAGATATACATTAGATATCCAAGTGAAAATGCCAAGAGTGATGGAATATCAGGATATGGAACTGTACTTGAGAAAATAAATCAGAGTTATAAATATATAGATGGTATTTAAAGCTGTGAAGCTTGATTATGTCACCCAAGAATTACTGCTCTGATATTCAGTTATTAAAAAGAAGGGACATATCATAGATTATATCATGGTTCCAAGGTATGAGATCTAATGCCCAACTACAGGGTTGGCTTTGAGAAAGAATTATGGATAACTAGGCACAAAAAAAGTGTTTGTAGATATATGTGCAGATAGGTGTTAGACACTATGATAGGAGTCTATGGAAATGTTTCCAATCACTCCAGTGAAGTACAAGCAAGGGCATCCGCTGAAGATGAGTGTGAAATGATATATTAAGTAACTGACTAGAAAGAAAAAGAGGTGAAATAGTGAGTCTTGATAGTGGGACAGCAAATGAATTAACAGAACATACCTTGAAAGCCAGGAAGTGTTAAGAAGCCACAGACATATTAACTGAGATTCAGTCCCTGTGGTTGTGTGTTTTCCCTATAGCCATGTGAAGCTGCACAAGAGCCAACACAAAATAGAAGGAGTGTAGGAATTCATCACGGTTTTGGTTTAGCCAAGTGTGTAAGACAAATGAGTCAAGGTAGACTTGGTGAGGGATTAAACAAAAGACAGACTGTAAGAATTGACTATGGAATTACACTGGATAAAGAGCAGATGTGGATATCAAGGGGCGAGAGACAGTAATTTGGAAGACAGTCCACCCATAGGTCATATACATCTATATATATTTTTCTTTTTCTCTATCTCCATTTTTATTTCTATATCCAGATCAACTATATACACCCCATAGGAGTGGATAATGTGAGGAGAAGGGAAAAAAATAAGGGACTCTATTGCAGGTCAATCACATACCCTGGATTTTCCACAGTGGTTGAGCCAATTATTGGTAACAAGCAAGCAGGGCACAGCAGGGGCAGAAAATAAGTATATTCCTTATAGATTTAAGGGATCCAAAACAAACAAACACAAAACAAAACAAAACAAAAAACCCATATTTTCCCTGTCCTAGATGTCTTTGGAAAATTAGAGTGAAAAACTCTGTTGATCATCTAGGCAGACAAGTCTTAGAAACCTCACCAAGTTTTCTCTTACCAATGGTGGCAGAGGGGTAGTAGCAAAATAAATTTCAGGGCACCTGAGAGAAGCTTTATAATTGTCATTAAAAGTACTAGAATTAAAGGAGCCTTAAAGAAAAGAATTGGGGATTGACACAGGACAGCAGGGTCTGAGGAGAGAAAAACTAAACGAGAACAGACATCTTTGAATGGACAAAGCTCTACCAGATTTCATTACTTTGGTCTTTCTGAATTTTATTGAGACCCATTTTATGGCCTAATATGTGATCTATTCTGGAAAATATTCCATGTGCTTCTGAAAAGAATAAGTATGATGCTATTTTAGAATGGAATATTCTGAATATACCGATTAAACCCATCTAGTCCAATGAGTCATCAAAAGCCACTGTTTCCTTGTTGATTTTCTGTTTGGATGATATGTCCATTGATGTAAGTGGGGTGTTAACATCCCCTACTATTATCACATTATTATCAATGAGTTCCTTTATGTTTCTTATTAACTGCTTTAAGTACTGAAGTGCTCCCATTTTGGATGCATAAATATTTATAATTGTTGTATCTTATTGTTGGATTGTCTTTTTAATGATTATATAATGTCCTTCCTTGTCTCTTGTTACAGTCTTTGTTTTAAAGTCCATTTTGTCTAATAAAAATAAGTATTGCTACCTGGCTTTCTTTTCACATTCATTTGCATCGTAAATGCTTCTCCATCATTTCAATCTGCATAGGTCTTTAGGTTTGAAATGAGTCTCTTTGTCTGACTGGTGGGTGTGTGTGTGTGTGTGTGTGTGTGTGTGTGTGTGGTTATCTTTCCCTCTTTCTGGCAAGAGTCACTTTGGAGTGGTGCTGGGCACTGTAGGAGCTGACTGCACCCTACCAGGCCTAAAACATCACCCTATATGCACCCTGGCCAAGAGCATATTGGAGAGGGCAGATGTGGTGAAGCACATCATAGAGGAGTAGTGCAGAGGTTCTAGCAAGCTTTGAGTGCTGAGGGGAGGGACCCTACAGCACCTGGGCTGAGTCAAGCTGTCCAGAGGGGTGGATTGGCAGGAGCACAGTGTGAGGGAGTGGGGCAGCAGTGCACATAAGTTAGGTAGCAAGTCACACGGGTGGCTGTGTGCTTATGCTAGAGACATGGCATCTGCCAGCTTATGCTAGAGAAACAGTTATGTAGAGAAATGGCACATGCAAGTTCCTTTGTTCCTGGAGGAGTTCCCCAATCATCTGTCCAAATAACTCTCCCTCCCATATGCCCTCGGCACCTTGCAAACTGCTGCTTCTATGTTGTATCTCCGTGGGCTGTTATGCTGTCTCTTTAAGGGCAGGGACTCAATTTCTTCTTGCCCACCAACTCTCCGAGAACTGATTTTTCCAAATTCCAGATTTTAAGTCTTGCTGGTTGTAAGAAGTCAATACATTCAGCCCTTCTGGTTTTCAATGCCAATGTTATGGGGATTCATCTTTTGTGCAGGCTCCCTGGTGTAGAGGGTCTCTTTCCTGCCTCTCTCCATGTTTATGGCCTCCCTTCCCCACACGGATACTCTTACTACTCTTTTTCGGTCCTGACCACATCTCTGCCCTTTCCATTCTCTTCAGTGTGGTCATCAATCTCTTTTTATGTTTAGTTGTGGGGTTTATTCTGCCAGTCTTCGGGTCATTTTCTGGATTATTTACACTAATGTGAACATTGTCTAGTTATGTCCATGGGATGAAGAGTCCTCTGCTCAACCATCTTCCCCTGAAGTCTTCTGGTTACTGCAGTGACAATGGTAAATCAACTTCCTCCCCTTCTGTTTTTAAACAGATGTATCCTCTTATAGAAAATAAATGAACTGGACCTCAATCCCCAATTATGAATTATTGGTCAAATACATTGGGTTTATTTGACATGTTGTATTTTATTATTATGTGAAAATTATTAGGAAAAAATCATTAAAAATAAAGTGTTCCTTCTATATAAGGAAAATGTGATTTCAATGACAATACTTTCAGTGCATTTGAATTTAGTGAAAACATATTCATTAATTTTGATTGCTATTACTTAAATTGTCTAACATCATTTTCCTGTAGCAGAATCAAGCTGGTAATTTCAAACTAAAAATGGCATACAACACTGATCTGAGGTTAGAAATATTGCTCAATCAATTTCTTCCTATGCTTTCAAAAGTCAGTGAGCTCTACCAACTTAATAGTATTCTTTCTAAATCAGATAAGAAGAATGGATTTTTTTTTCCCAATGTGTGAACCAAATGAGGGAATAAAGACTTAGTCATAGATTTTTCTGTAGTGATACAAATTTATGAATTAATGGACAACACTTCCAAATGATTTCATTGCCTAAGGCAGTTTCACCCAAGTAGCTCTATAGTAATAATGCAATTGTAAACGTTTTGTCATCATCTTACATTACTTAGGAAGATATATTTGAGAGATTTATCTTTGAATACCCATTATCTAAGAATATGTGCCTGTAATTTGCTTTTTAATGCATTCCTAACATTTCCTCTTCAGCCTCTGCTTAGTATTGTAGGAACAACATTGTCCAAGTGCTTTGCCTCTGGCCAAAGATTGGAGTCAGAGGCAGAATATAGCTTAAGTGTAGTAAAGACATAAGATAATTTCTATATTCTCTTTTTCCAGTGGCTTCACTGGCACCATCTCCTTCTCTTCATTATTCTCTTACAAAATACACCATCCCTTTGTGTCAGCTCTTGCTAAGGTTTAGTCCTTGCTATAGAGTATCAGCTTCAAGGCTCTGATAACATCACTTCTCTCATGTGTCCCTACAGTTTTAGGAATGGTAGTGTTTCCTGCTGTTTCTAATCCCTGAGTACTTTCTCATAAATTGTCTTCCTTTGGTCTCCAATCACCCATGTAACCAATTCCTTGTGTTAAATTTTCTCTGATTCAAACACTTAGATGGTTTTAAATTTCCCTGCATACAAACAGATCATTGTTTCTTTTTCAGGCATAAAGAGATAAAGACTAGAGGAACTCTGAGGTGATTCTTCTTATGAGAGTGAATCTCTTTGACAAAACAGAACTTCCAGCACAACCCTCTAAAAAAAGGAAATTGTTCTTAGGAAATTAAAATGTTTATTCTTTGTATTACATATTAAGAAATCTACAAAGGAAATCTCATTACTATGCCCCTGGATGACACTTGAGTATTTTTTTTCTAAGTGTTTAAAGTCAATTAGTGCCATTAACTAATGTATTTCTGCTGCCGTCTATATACTACATAAGCACCATTTTATCTACCCAGAGTCTAAAGATATTTTATACACAATCACTGCCCTCAAAGATGTGATGAAATAGAAATATAAATAAATAGAAAATTAGAAAAACAAAATAATAGTTGGAACATTGATATATATATATGATGATATAAGAACATATAAGAATGAAACCTAGGCAGAACAGGCTTATGGAAAATCTCATAAAAGAGTTAAATATAATTTTAAATATAATGTTGTAATTGATAATTTAAATATCTTTACTTGTGAAATCCCTAGAACACATTCTTTTTTTTTTTAATTTTTTTAAAATTTATTTATTTATTTTTGAAAGAGAGAGAGAGCGAGCATGAGCAGGGGAGAGGCAGAGAGAGGAACAGAGAGAGAATCCCAAGCAGGCTCTGAACTGTCAATGTGGAGCTCGATGAAGGGCTTAAACTAACAAACTGTGAAATTATGACCTGAGCTAAAGTCAAGATTTGGACGTTTAAGCGACTTAGCCACCCAGGCACCCCACATTCCTTTTGTAATACATATATTTCTATGGAACCCTATAATAATTCATATGCTTATTTACCATAGTAACAACCAGAGACCTAGCCCAGACCCTCACTGGCACACTGTCCTGTACATCCAATAATATGATACAAATCCCTACATTTTTCTCTTCTAAAATTCCTTTCTCAACACATTTGTTCACATATTCAATTTTTAATAAGTTCCTCTCATCTTTACCTTTTATTGTAACTTACTGGCTTTTTTCTAATGACAGATTTACCTGAAACCATTTCATGTAAAGCCTTTTTCTCCCCCCCACCCCCACCCCCCCGCACTATTGTACCTTGGGGCCTTGGGTTTGGGCAGATCATCTTCTTGTGCATCACTATAGTTTTTAAATATTTTTTTCTCTTGTCTCCATAAGAATTTTCTTTTCTTGCTTATCTTCATGACATTTTTCTACTATTTCCCCATAAATTTCATTAAAGTTATCTTCAATGGCTTTCCCTGTTTCTAGATTTCTAAACTCAATGATCAATTATATTTTCATAGTTTTTTTTTAAACACAGATATATTTGGGAAAATTGACAACATTCTCACTCTCTTTTTTGGCCTTCTTTTACTCTACATCTCATTTTTTTTTTCCTACCGCATTGACACCTCCTGATCTTTCTCTTCTATTAGCTCCTCTTTCTCTCCTGACTATTAACTTAGGCTGCACCTTGGGTTTTCTCTAATTATTTATCTATAAACAATCCAATGAGCATTCATTCAGTCTCCTGATTCTTAAAACAAGTATAACCTATACTTCTATTCTGATTCCTCTACACGGACTTTTCTATAAAATTCCAGATATGCAAATTCAAATATGCACTTTTCTACAAAATTCCAGATATGCATATTCAAATGCCCACTTGATGTCTTATCTTAGAAGTTTAGCAAGCTTCCCAAACTTAACATGGACCCCAAAGGCTTATTGGTTACTTTCCAAAATCTATCCCTTCCCAGTCTAAGAATGCTCTCTTTGGGAAACTCCATGATAAGTCATACAGTTTTTCAAGCCATCCATTTATGTTTAGTCTTAGGCAATTATTTTTATAATTCTTATATCATTCCATTAGCAGTTTATTTTATCTCTAACCCCAAACATATCTGGAATTCATCCAGTAAGATTTATTACCTCAACTATCCCTGATCATCTCTCATTTCTCACCTGGCCTATATGCTTCATGTTTCTAGTTTTGATCCTTTACAACTTATTCTTCAAAATAAAGCTAGGGTGGTCTTTTATATTTATTAATTTTTTAATGTTCTTTTTGTTTTTGAGAGAGAGAAAGAGACAGAGACAGAGTATGAATGGGGGGAGGGCAGAGAGAGAGGGAGACACAGAATCTGAAGCAGGCTCCAGGCTCTGAGCTGTCAGCACAGAGCCCAATGTGGGGCTTGTTTCCACAAACTGGGAGATCATGACTTAAATCGAAGTCAGACACTTAACCAACTGAGCCACCCAGGTGCTCTGGTAGTTCTATTTTTTTATTGAAGTATAATTAACCTATAATGTTATATTTGTTTCATATGTACAAAATAATGATTCAGCAATTCTGTACATTACTAAGTGCACATCAAGATAAGTGTACTCTTGATCTCTTTTATTTCCAAGGTGATGATCTTTCTCTTTCAACCCTGCCCTAGTTCTTGGTTTTCTTGCAAATCTTACTTTTTGTCTTTATTTTTCAGAGAGAGAGAGAGAGAGAGAGAGAGGGAGGGAGAGAGAAAGAGAGAGAATAAGCAGGGGAGGGGCAGAGAGAGAGGGAGATACAGAATCCAAAGCAGGCTCCTGGTTCTGAGCTGTCAGCACAGAGCCCAAGACAGGGCTCGAACTCATGAACCATTAGATAATGGCCTGAGCCAAAGTCGGGTGTTTAACCAACTCAGCCACCCATGTGGCCTTGGAGTGGTCTTTAAAAAACAATGATAATCATGATACTTACAATGAACCCACACAGACATAGTGACTTGACTTAGCTACAATTTCTTTATCTGGATTATTTTCCCTCATATTGTAGGGCAGGAATACACATTACTTTTTCAGGGAATTATAGGATAGCTATCTTAAACTCCATAAACTAGGTTAGGTTGTATTGGTGAGTATCTCAGCATTCTGTATTTTCATCATAACTCATCACTGTTATCATTATGAACACATATGTCTTAGCTCAGGCTGTCATAAAAAAATACCATACACTGTGTCTTAAAAGAAATTTCTCACAGTTCTGGAGGTGAAGAAGCCCAATATCAAGGTGAGGCCAATTTGGTTCCCAGTGAGGGCTCTCTTCCTGATTTGCACACTGCTCCCTTCTCACTGTGTGCTTACATGACCTTTTCTTTGTGTGAGCATGTAAGACAAAGAGAGAGACAGACAGAGAGAGTTTGAGAGAGAGAGTGAAAGCTCTCTGTTGTCTCTTCTTGTGAGAGAACTAATCCCATGAAAGGCCCCGACTGTCATGACTGAATCTAACCCTAATTACTTCCCAAGAACCTCATGTCCCAATATCATCACATGGGGAATTAGGGCTTCACAGTGTGAACTTTTGAGGGAGACACAAATATTTTCTCTATAAAACATATTATACATTATATAAATATTAAATGCATAAATATACATATATATTATTTATATTTTAATCTTTCCCTTTATAGTGTAAGTTACATGACAGCAAACAACATTTCTATCTCTTATGCATGTATATTTGGTGGTGTATAAATGTCTGTTGAGTAAATGAAAAACTTAGTGGGCAACTGAAATAAAATTTGGACCTAGAAATATAAATTGATGGGGTGCCTGTATGGCTCAGTTGGTCAAGCATCTGACTTCTGCTCAGGTGATGATCTCTCGGTTTGTGAGTTTGAGCCCTGCATTGGGCTCTGTGCGGACAGCTTGGAGCCTGGAACCTGCTTCAGATTCTGTGTGTGTCTCTCTCTGCCCCTCCCGTGGTCACGTTCTCTCTCTCTCTCACTCACTCAAAAATAAATAAAAAATTAAAAAAATTTAAAAAAAGAAATATAAATTGAAGCACAGATGAAGTTTGATGTTGTCATGATGTTGCCAAAACAATAGTTTAAGAGAAGAGGAAAATGTTGTGAAGTATTTTGCAGTGTTTCAAAAATAAGGCCATGGGTTTGAAGACTTAATGGTAGACTTGGTTTTGGTTACAAAGAGTCACAAACTATATAATTAGTATTTATGTTTTTTTTTTTAATTTTTCTACTTTATAAGCCTTTTGTCTTATTGAATTAAGAACTAATAATTACTTACTGAATAGGAAGAAAATCCAAGAATTTTTGGTGTTTTAGTATTGTTTTAATTTATTTCAGTCTCTTATAAGTTAAAAGATGATGCTTATTATGAATCTTAAGGTGAGGTGAAGAAAGCAAGAATAAAATGGAAACCACAACAAAGTGAATGATGTCAGTAAACCTCTAAGTTAAGGCTTAGATTTCAGGCATTCTGACAGGTTTTCCAAGACAAAACATAAATATGTTCTGTTTTCAACTCAAGTTGGGAGTGCGACTTTTGAATCTCTCTCCTGATGTCTCTTTGTTTTTTTGGAACCTGAGACCCAGAATAGAAATATGCCCTAAAGACCTTTCCAAGTCTAGGAGTTACTCATCTCTAATGCTAACTGCTGTTAAGTGTGAACTGCTTCAGCAAGGACAAATACACATAAACGACATACGAAATAATATCATTTTTCAAAAGTATGTATTTTATGTGAGCTAGCTATATTTCATAAACACCTGCCAGTAAGATATTAAACAAGCAGTTAGAGGAATGACATTCACAAAACATACTGGTAAAAATAGTGATTGCATCTAACTAATAACCAGTGAGATTTACTGCTTTTGCCAAAGTCCTGTGGGTGGGGAAAATATTGGTCAGTGTGATTTTTTTAAATAAAAAATGTAACTTTATTCAGGTGTCAGAATAGTTCTGTAAAATATATTCAATGGAGGGTTATCTTCTCCTGCCTTTCCATGAAAACATGCAGGTCCTCTGTCTTTTCAGCTTACTCTTCATAGGATCCATTCTTGCAGTCATTCTAAAAACTAATATAGTCATGGTTCAGGTAATAAATACCCAGTACAATAATATATAACAGAAGCCATAACTAAATATAACAAAACATCCCTCCTCCTCTCCTCAGCCCAGGTCTGTGTGTGAAAGGAAGCTTAAACTTTTCCCACTTCTTCTCATTTCCATTAATATCTACACATTTTTTTAACTTTATTTTTAAAACAGTTTTAGGCTTATAGCAAAATTGAGAGGAGAGTATAGATATTTCTCATATACCACATGACCCTACACAGGCATAGCCTTCCCCATTATTACATCCCTCTCCATAGGGGCACAATTGTTTCAATTGGTGAACCTTCACTGACACATCATAATCTCCCAAATCCCATAATTTGCATTACAATTCTCTCTTGGTGTTATATATTGTATGGATTTGGATGAATGCATAATGACATATCCATCATTATACTATCATGCAAAGTATTTTCACTGCCCTAAACTCCTCTGTGCTCAACCTAATCATCCCTTTGCTCTCCATCTTTCTATTCCTGGCAACCACTGATCTTTTTACTCTCTTCATAGTTTTGCCTTTTCCCAAATGTCATATGTTTGGAATCATACAGTATGTAGCCTTTTCAGATTGGTGTATTTTACTTAGTAATATGTTTAAGTTTCCTCCATTGCTTTTCATGGCCTAATAGCTCAGGGTTTTGTTTTGTTTTGTTTTGTTTTGTTTTTTTTAACACAGAGTGATATTCCATTATCTAAATGCATCACAATTTATGTGTCCATTTACCTACTGAAGGATCTTTTGGTAGTTTCCAAGTTTTGGCAATTATGAATATAAGGGTGATATTTTTCCCTCTGTATCAGCCCAAATATATTGCTGATAATCTCACAGTAATGTATTATACTTATGAATATAAAATAGACTATAATTCCATCTCTGAATGAAATGAGTTTCACAGTAAAAAGGTGTCTGCATCAATAATGTTCTCACCAGTTAACACTGATTGATGTATTATCATTGATAATCAATGATTTATTAAAAATAAATAAAAATAATTTATTAATACATTATTATGTATCTGGAAATAGAGAAACAAGATTTATAAGATTCAATTTACCTTCATTGAGTTCAGGGTGGAGATGAGTCTTTCTGACAATGGAAACCTTTAGTCACCTATGTCAGTATTATTTGATGCAAGCTAAAAATATGGTTCTTCATCTTGATGCTATGAATTTCTGATTTAGTAAATCTTCTGTGAATCCCTAAAATATGTATTTTTTTCTACAAGATATATTTTAATAAGTATCTTAGATGACTCAGATATTTGAGATCAACCTTTGTTCTAGGACATGACACCCCAAAGAAGTACAAAGAATAAAATAATGCAATTCAGAGTAATATCATCAGCAAGATGGCTGAAAGGATACCCTTCATTTATATCTCCCCCTCATCAACAATAATTTGGCATCCATTCATGGACAGAAATGCCTTTGTGGAAGGTTTGGGATCCAGGTGGAGACTGTGAAACCTGGTATAGAGCCCTTTTGAAAAGGAAGTCCAAAGTAGCTGACTTGTGGCTAGAAATAGCTCTGTACTCTTGGGGACTTAGCTGCAGTCCAGCTTGGCTTTGGTTCTGTCATCAGCAACATACACAAAAGGACCTGAGAGGAATCACACTTATGTGTTGGATGATAGGCATACAGACCTCAGTCTTGGCTGGAGACCCTGAAATGACCTGTATACCAACTGCAGCCACTTTTGCCATGGTCTGCTCATGAGAGACAATCTTCATGGATGATTTCTCCCACAAAAAAAATTGAGAGTATGTCAGTGAACATCAGGCCTTCCCAGCTCTGATGGACACTGCTAATGAGATGCATCTATCTTGTCTAATCCAAAATTACTGAGGCATGCTGTATAACCAGGGGACAGGGAGTGTCTGGGAGATATCTGAAGAGAGAAATAGACAATAATACAATAATATCAAGGACATCAATATTCCACTTTCAGCAGTGAATAAATCATCCAGACAGGAAGTCAAATGGAAACATTGGCTTTGAACTATCCTTTAGACCAAATGGACCTAACAGATGTATACAGAACACCATCCCCCAGCAGCACATTCTTAACAGCACATGGAGCATTTTCCAAAATAGATCACACGTTAACTAACAAAAGAAATCTTAGAAAATTTAAGAAGATTAAAATCACACTGAGTATCTTTTGATCACAATAGTAAGGAACTAGTATCTATAACAAGAGGAAAAGTAGTAACATTCACAAATATGTGGAAATTAAAGAATACATTCCTGAATAAACAATGGGTCAAGAGCAAATCAAAAGGGGCACTCATGTTGAGTGTAGAGATTACTTAAATAAATAAAACTTGGGGTGCCTGGGTGGCTCAGTCAGTTAAGCATCCGACTCTTAATTTTGTCTTAGGTCATGATCTCATGGTTTGTGAGTTCTAGCTCTGCATTGGACTCTATGCTGACAGTGTGGAGCTTGCTTGGGATTCTCTCTCTCTCCCTGTCTCTCTCAAAATAAATAAATAAGCTTACAAAAATAATTTTAAAAAACAACCTAAACTTAACAAAAGAACAAATCAAAAAACACATAAAAATATATTGAAACAAACAAAAACATAATATACCAGAACTTATGGGCTGTGGCAGAAGCAGTTCCAAGAGGAAAGTTTAAGGTAATAAACACGTACATAAAAGAAAGAAAGAAAGATACCAAATAAACAAACTAATTTTAGACTTCCAGGAACTGGAAAAAAAAGAACAAACTTAGCCCCATGTTAACAGAAGAAAGAAAATAGAGCAGAAATATAGAGCAGAAAAATATAGAAAAAAATTTTAAAAAGTTGTTTTTTGAAAAGATAAACAAAATTTAGCTTAATCAATCAAGAAATAAATAAATAAATAACAAAAAAAATGAAGTCAGAATTGAAAGAGAAAACATTGTGACTAATGCCACAGAAATACAATGGATCACAAGAGACTATTATGAACAATTATAAGCCAAAATTTTATAACTGAGAGGGACTAGGTAAATTCCTGAAAACAAACTATCAAGACTAAATTATTAAAAATAGAAAATGTGAATAGAACAATAATGACCGAGGAATTTTAATCAGCAGTTAAACCTCCCACTAAGAAAAGCCCAGGACTGCATGGTTTTAATGGTGAATTTTAGCAAACATTTAAAGAAATATAGACAGTTTTTCTTACACTCTTCAAAAACTGAAGGGAGAGAATACTACCAGTTGGTAGTATTTACAAAGGCAGCATAACCCTGATACCAAAGCCAGTGAAAATGCAACAAGAAAAGTGCAGACCAGCCTGATGAATACAGATGCAAAATTTTCAACAAAATACTGGCAAACTGAATTTAGTAGCATATTAAAAGGATCATACACCATGATCGAGTGGGTTTTACCCTGGGGATGCAGGGATGGTTCAATGTATGCAGATTGGTGAATTTGATAGACCACTTAAATAGAAAGAAAGATGAAAATTATATGATTCTCCCAATAGATGCAAAAATGTTTTGATAAAATTTGACATTACTCATGATAAAAACTCTCAATAAGTGTGGTATAGAAAGAACATACCTCATCATAATAAAAACATACACGACAAACCCATAACTAACTCATATTCAACAGTGAGAGGTTGAAAGTTTTTCCTCAAAGATCAGGCAAAAGACAGAGAAGCCAACTTTTGCCACTCCTATTATTCAACATAGTAACGGGAACAACCAGGCAAGAAAATAAGATGCATCCAATCTGAAAGAAAAAGAAGTAAAATGGTCTCTATAGATGATATGATTTTATACATAGAA
This sequence comes from Panthera uncia, assembly GCF_023721935.1. Lineage (NCBI taxonomy): Eukaryota > Metazoa > Chordata > Mammalia > Carnivora > Felidae > Panthera > Panthera uncia. The sequence continues at coordinate 28,086,001 of NC_064811.1, forward strand.
CACCTAAAGGTTCCCCAACAAAACTGTTAGAGCAAATCAACAAATTCAGCAAAGTTGCAGGACACAAAAATCAACATAAAGAAATCAGTTGTGTCAAAGGTTGTAAATGTCCTGCTAAAAGTAAGATCAATAATTTAATGGGATCTCATGTATAGCATGGTGGATGACTACACTTAACAATGCTGAAATATAGACTTGAAAGTTGCTAAGAGAGTAAATCTTAAATGTTCTTACCATAACAACAAAATCACAATCATATGAGCTGAAAGATGTGTGATTGTGGTAGTCATTTCACAATATATACCTATACAGAATCATCACACTGTAAATCTTAAATTTAAACAATTTACTTTGTCATATATGTCACTCTGGTGTTATAATGTCAGTTATACCTTGATGAAACTTTTAAAGAGTCCCACACAATAAATGAATATTGTATTGCTCTGTCCAAATATCCTCACCAGGGTTGCAAATATCCTTGCTGGTGTTGACACATCAACCCTTAACCAAAGAGACTACCAGCTACTGATAGATTATAATTAATCCACTCAGAATTGCCCTTACCCACTGGAAGCTATCTAATCCATGGTTATTTGCCCTCTCAGAGCCAACATGTAGTCAATATCTAGACGGGGAATGCATAGAATCAGCCTCATAAATTTTGAAGAAATCTTATAGCTCCTAACTTTCTGTTGATATTGGCTGAAGCCTCAGATGCAACTGCATTCATTGATAGCTTCCATGCAATATTTTCTTTCTGAGCTTCTTACAGGTGTACCTCCTGTGTCCATCTTCAGCAAGCCACTGTGTGAAAGTCTTCACAATCTGTTTCTAGAAAACCCACTCAAATGGACGCAGCATCAACTACAATCCTCACTTGACCACACATTCTCTTCTAGTTCAAGACATAGGATAGAAGCCTGTGAAAGGTTTGAGTACATTAAAAATGGCATATCAGCATGTTGACAAATTTAGGCCCAAAGATGATATGCTTCAGATCTTAAAGTATTTATTTTTCTATCTCCATATTTGTGATCCCAGTGTCTATCCCTTATTTCTTAATTCCCTCAGTCTTTTATTCCTTGTTTCCATTTTCATTCCATCCTTCTTTCCTTCCTTATCTTTTTTTCCCTACTTAATTTATTCTTTCCTGTCCACTTTGCTCCTTTCTTTTTGTGAAGAAAATTATAGGATATGTGTCTTTCTTCCTGGTATGGAAGAAAGAGCAGTGATTCAAAGAGGAAAAAAAAATCCTACCTTAAATGACCTTACATTTTATTATACAGAAACAGAAAGTCATCACACAAAGTAACATAGATAATATATATATATATATATATATATATATATATATTAATTTTGATAAGTTAGCTGAAGGAAAATAAAGCAAATAGAAAGATAAATATTATTAGGTCATTACTATTTAAATAGAGTTATCAAAGAAGTACACTGATAAGATATTTGTGCAGATTGGGGAGTAGAGAATCCTGCAACCCACAGCCTGGTCTTGGAAGCTTCTTTGTCTCAAATGTCTGATATATTCCCTCTTACTGGCAGAGACTGGAGTGTTGCTGGGGAGCACTGATAGTGGGTGATTCTACCCCAACAAGGACCTAGTGGACAATGTTCCCGGTCTTCCACAGGAAGGGAGGATTCAACCATAATAAGCAACTGTTATCAGTGGGATGATGGGACAATGGACAAACTATACGTGAGGTTTCCATATTAATTGTTAGAATACCATGTGGATCTACAAATAAATCAGTACAAATTTGAATTAAACATCAGTGATAAAGAAAACAAAAAAAACAGAAAAATAAGTAAAACTAAAAATTGGTTCTTTTTAAAAATTTTTTTTAATGTTTGTTTATTTTTGAGAGAGAGAGACAGAGAGACAGAGTGTGAGCTGGGAAGGGGCAGAGACAGATGGAGACACAGAATCTGAAGCAGGTTCCAGGCTCTGAGCTGTCAGCACAGAGCCCAACGCAGGGCTCAAATTCACCAACTGTGAGATCATGGCCTGAGCCGAAGTTGGACTCTTACCCAACTGAGCCACCCAGGTGCCCCTAAAGTTGGTTCTTTATGGAGATCTATCAATTTGATAATCCAATAGGCAAACTATCATGAAAAAACATGCTAATTACCAATTAAGAAAAAGAAACCTCAGAGTCTAAAGATATTAAAAGAATTCTAAGGGAATATGATAGCAATAATAATAGTTGTAGAGAGAAGATGTTAGAGGACAAATTCATAGAATTATTATGATTTTTTTTGAAGCTAGGATAGCAGACAGAAGAAATGCCTGGCAGCAGATATAAATTAAGTGTCATTTTTGTTTCATTCTTACGATAACAATGATAATTGGCATTCCTGAACTTAAAGTTTAGTTAGAAAGACTAATATATGTATACGTACTATATGTACATACCTATATACAAATATATATATATACACAACCAGTATTGATATTGACACTGGAAACAAAATTATCCCAAGTCATCAGAAAAATACCTTACAAAAATAGTGATAAATATTTTGGTGGTGTTCTTATGTGAAACTCCCCTAACACATTTTATTTATATGCTTTTCTCTTCATATTTCACACTGTGTGGCAGTTCAGATATGGCTGATGCCAACTGATATCTCAGAATCTTTGAAATGTTTTAAATTTTAGAACAAGCAATTTGAATTTTAGGGTAGTAGACTTTGGGCTCAGTGTAAAGTGACCGGAATGGATAAGAGGAGGAGACTAGAAAGCAGGATATTACAGTAACTCAGTGTTTATATGGCAAAGGTATAGCTATAAAGGGTAGGCTCACTTACAATATATTTAAGAGGTAAATTATAAGATATTTGGTGATGGATTAGTTATGGGAGTTTGAGTTAGGGTAGAAAGGATGACTATTTTTCTAGTTTATGTGACTGGATGCATGGTGGTACCATGCTCTAAGGAATATTATGTAAAAGTGATATACATTATGAAAACCAAAAAAAAAAAAAAAAAAAGCAGTGCCAGGAAAGGAACTTTATTTTACCTTAATGAATAATTTTATCTAAACCCGAACAAAATAGATCTTTGTTAAAATGTCAGGCGGTACTGACTTTTGTTAATAGTAACAATTGATACCATTGGAAAAAAATTAAATATTCTTGACAAATTTGGGCTGGAAAAAATGGCACATAGTTATAGCCCCCCCAAAAAACCTAAGAATGGCTAAGGGGTATAAACTGGTAAACAATTAAATAGATAATAATAGTATTAAATAGTTTTTTTTTTTCTGAACATGTAATTAAAGACTTTGCTCCTATGAAAATTAAGAGAAAAAAATGGCAAAGTGAAAAAATTCAACTGCATTACATAGAAAATTGATGAAGTTTTAAAATATGTTAAATAGAGTTGTTTCTGGAAGAAAATTCATCCATATTGATATAATTTTCATTAAAATGTTTGTTTTCATAAACATGTAGTTAAAAATTTATTATATACAAAATATCAGAATAAAAATGGTGGTATTCTTTATTTACCATACATATTTTGACTGTGTTTTATGTGCTAAAGATTAAACATATACTGGGCCTACAAAACTTAATACTGCAATAACTAGCCTAGCTCTGTTGTCTGTCCATTAAGAGACACAAGGAAATATGTTGACAGAAAAGGGTATTGTAAGTGTCATGATATTAGTTTGGAAGGATCCCGTGGGCATTTATTAGAAAAGATGGGGGGTAAATATCAGTTCCATGATATGATAATTCTTAGTAGAATCTCTTTGTTCTTCATGTGGGCCACTCCAAGGGTGTTCTTGAGGTAGTATTTCCTGTTGCCACATAGGTCCTCGCTTCTAGAATTCTGGGCACGTTTGAAGCCACCAAAAGCTGCATGCTCCAGTGTAGAAGTTGCGTTGCTCTTTCAGTTCTAAGTGTGCTTCACTCCAACCTTCTTTCACCCCGGTGCTCACCTCTTGCCCTCATATATGTAACTTAAGTAAGCATGTAACTAATGTTCTACTTTTCATCTTCTCATTTGTCCAGTAGTGCATTGTAAGATCTTAGTTACCCTGAAGAAAATAGATAAATGTTTTTACTCCTTCCATTGAATCCACTGAAACACAGAAACAATAGTTGCTTTATTTTTTTTAAGTTGACTTATTTATTTTGAGAGAGAAAGAGAGAAAGAACACGCACATACCAGCACAAGGAGGAAGGGCAGAGTGAGAGGGAGAGAAAGAATCCCAAGCAGGGTCCACGCTGTCAGCACAAAGCCCGATACAGGGCTCAAACTCACGACCTGTGAGATCATGAACTGAGCTGAAACCAAGAGCTGGCCGCAGGCCAGCCCCGAGTAATTGTTTTATTTTTTTGTTAGCCAGTGAGACTGTCTCCTTTTCCTTGCCATTCCAATACCTTTGTTTATGTAAATCATAATAATAGGAATGGTCCGTCTTCTACCGACTTGCTGTCATGAGAATGATAGGAACATTTATTTACACATACTCACTTGTAGGCTCAATGGGCTAGAAATCCCAGCCTGCAGCTGAGCCAAAAGAACAGTAAGTAAATCAATAGTCACTGAGCCTTAGGTAGTTGGTATAAGAATGACAATAGAGAAAACACTGATATTCCTATCACCTTGACCAGCTATGCAGAACATGGGACTCATCTATTAAACTAGATCTAAAGTAATTTCTGATGTGAAGAGATTCTGTTTCCAGAATCTCAGAGATGGTTTATATAAATGCACTTAATGATTCCCCTAATACCTAGGAGAAGAATACAAAGACATTACATTTTCCCAACCCATCGCTTTGTTTTGCCATAACGATTGTTCTGCCTCAGGAGTGCTGCTAAATGTAGTTCAGATGTGGCACAGCCACGAGTATGTAGGATGGACTTTGACTTTGGCACATCACTGCAATTTTACCTTTTCTTCTTATTGTCTCCAGATTCTTTTAAAAGGAAAAAAAAATCAACAGGTTTATTTTTGCCTCATCTCTAGTTTTAAAAGCATGTAATGCTAGTGGTCTAAATCTAAAATGAAAACTACATTTCTGCTACTGGTGTTATGATGCTAGTATTTCTTCTACAACACAAAAAAAGTTCATGTGTTACTGTGCTATGATAAAATAATAACAAGAAGAAAAGTTTAAAGTTGCATCCCTCTCCCCTACTTGCTTTTACATTGTCAGCAATTAATTTTAAATTATCCGGGCACTTTATCCTAAACCAAACCTCCAGAAATAGTGTCATCAATTTTCCATCATCATCTAATCTAGGTGTTGAAATAAGAATGATTTCATGTGTCATTATACAGATAAACTCACTGTGAACATACAGGTAAGTATTTTGACCTGGGTTCCAAAGGCATTTAAGAAAAGGGATAGAACAAAAACTCATGGCCTTGCATTGTTAATTTACCTCTTAGCTACAATCATAGCTTGTTTTCCCAAATTGTGAATAATGCTCCCAATATAAAATCAGCGAAACACTAGGAATGCTAGTGAAAATAGGAGAAAGTGGTTTGAGCTAAAGCTAAAAATATCCTAGAGATACTGATACTATTTGCATAGTACAAAATGGTAACTTTCCCCCAAAACATACCAGACTAAAGGGTTATTTCATGTAGTTCAAACTTCAGACATTTCTTTATAGGAAGAAACATTGAGGATATGCAATTAGAAAAGCTAGAGAAAAAAAATTAACGTGGGACTTTGGTGCTAGAAACGTAAACTGCAAGAGGTCAAAAAAATAGCTATAGCACCGTAGAAAAAATATAATTATAGCACTCAATCAAAAAGGTTAAGGTTTCTTTTGATATAAATATGTTAGAATATTCATTTCTATAATTCTGATTTTATGTGAAAAGCTTTTATTTATTTATTTTTATTTATGTTTTTATTTAAATTTTTTTTTAACGTTTATTTATTTTTGAGACAGAGAGAGACAGAGCATGAACGGGAGATGGTCAGAGAGAGGGAGACACAGAATCTGAAACAGGCTCCAGGCTCTGAGCTCTCAGCACAGAGCCCGACGCGGGGCTCGAACTCACGGACCGCGAGATCATGACCTGAGCCGAAGTCGGCCGCTCAACCGACTGAGCCACCCAGGCGCCCCGTGAAAAGCTTTTAATAACGGGATGAGAAAAATCTTTTTAGCTGTCTTCCTACATGGCAGCTAATTTATACTATCAATAAAGAGTAACACTAACATTTAAACCTCACGATACTCTTTGAGCCATATACTATAATAGCTTCATTAAATAAGAGTACAGAATTAAGCAACTTTCCACAAGCTCATACTACTTGTAAGGAACTACGTTGACATTTGAACATAGGTTTAGTTTGATTTTTAGAACGAGGAGATTTTCAGCTGATCTTATAGTCTGATCTTAAATAACCTGATGAATATACAAAAATTACACAAGTAAATAAATCATAAATATACCACGTAGGCATAGCAATGTAATAAGAAAGAACTATTAAATGTAAAGCCATAATGTAGACATTAATATTGATATACAAATAAATTACTATAGAGATATTAAGATTACATATATGCCAAATGATCATAAAGGTGGGAGAAATTAACCTGAACTAATAAAATTCAAACAATGAATGGTTTGATAAGTGTAATTGCAGAAACAAAGTTAAGCCTTAGGAAATGGTTGGATGCATTTGGGAAGAGGAAAAAAAGGTAATGATGAGCACAATATCCTAAGAGAAAGAACTCCTGCCTCTAAGGTTCACCAGCTGTGTGGTCCTGGAAAAGTCATAAAATGACAAAAGGGTGCATTTAGAGAACATTTAGAATTTAACTCAAGCCCTTGCTTCTACAGATGGAAAAAACCAAGGTTCATGAAGTTAATGACTTCTGTATTTCCTGAAATCTTCACTAATTATGTACAGAGCTACTGGGCTCAGTTCACGTGTCTATAAAATAGGGAGAAAGTGATAAACTTGTCCAGCTTTAATGCTAAGCCTTAACACTTTTTTTAAAAAAAAAAAACAGCTTATGAATCTTGTAGAGTAGATTTGTCATACTGTATAATTATTGTTTCTTCAATGGGGAGAACTTGTGATCTCTCTTACGGCACAGAATATTCCTTCAGGAGAGAGACCCTCTCTTCTTTTCCATTGTAGTAATTGAAAGTATGAATGGATGAAGGAGGTTGATGTAAACAAGGTAAAATAACTTTAAATAGTAAAGCTTTAGTAAATACTACATTTTTTAAAATTATTTTTTCAACATAATGAGATGCAATTTATCATCCTCTACCTTAGGATAGTGAGAAACTTCGATTCTCTGATACTTTAAGTAATACCAGATCTATTTGTTTTTATTATGAAAGCTTTTAGACAATTAGGACCAGAATTCATATAAAACTGATTTTGCTTTTATTTCATTAATTAATTTATTTATTTATTTTTTAATCCTAATACTCTTCACACAATTTTTTTAATGTTTATTTATTTTTGAGAGAGAGAGAGACAGAGCATGAGCTAGGGAGGAGCAGAGAGAGAGAGGGAAACACAGAATCCAAAGCAGGCTTCAGGCTCTGAGCTGTCAGCACAGAGCCCCATGTGAGGCTTGAACTCACGAACCATGAAATCATGACCTAAGCCAAAGTCAGACGCTTAACCGACTGAGCCACCCAGGCGTCCTGATTTTGCTTTTAAACCTTTAATGTATTTGACATTTTTTTCACAAACCTCATTGCGTATCAGTAGTTGTAAAAATTGGTAGCCTATCAAATTTAAAATTTATTGAAATTTACTAGAAGAAATGACGAAAGAACCTGGCTCACAAAGATTTTCACCCTCAGACACAAACACAGGTATAAACAAAAATACACTCCAACACTACAGAAGATTTACTTCAACTTTGGATCCGTTATTAGTGTATTTAATTATTTAGCAACATCTTGTTCTATCAATTTGTTTAATATTTTAATGACATTCCACTTAGCATTCAGCAGCAGAACTATGTAGATAAACAGCAGCATCCTTTACTGATTCAGACTTGTTCTTTTCTATTAATAGGAAGTACAATTTTCTTTTAATTCCAGAATTCAGATGCAAATGTCTTGAACCCTATTCTCCTAAAAGGAAAAAAAAAAAAGGAGTGAAGAGTACTTAACAGTGATTGAATCAGACAGTTGGTACAAAATCATGGGAAATGTGCATTCTAAAGAGGCAGATAATTGTACAAGCATATTGCATAGAATACATAAGGGGAGCCCTGGAGGTCAAAAAGTAGAAGCAAAGCAATTAAGCTAAGTATCCACTAAATTGTTTTTCATTGTCTAATTGAAAAGTGATCACCAGGAATCAGAAAGGTTTAAATTGAAAGGGTTTTTAGTTTAAATTTGACCTCAAGCCAATGTTATTTAAATATGCCAAATGATGTATTCAGAGAAGAACTTTTCTAGAAATTAAAAAAAAAAAAAAGAAAAAGAAACCCACTCAGGTCATATATTTGGATCCTTTCTGAATTTCTTTCACTGTGACTCAAGCATATTTTCCAGCTTTTCGTTACTAAAAGGAACAAACTTATTTACCTCACATGTGAACATTACAAATTTATTTGGAAATCTTATCTTAATCACTATATGTTTCCAGTAGAACAGAGTCATCCATTCATTCGCTGCTTTTTGCTGAATAATTTAGATCATTTAAGGAAAACACGACGCATTGGCCTAAGTCAATTCATCCATTCACTCATTGCTTTTGGTGAATAATTTATAACATTTAAAGGAAACTGAGTATTCACCTAAATCATACAGGATTGTTAGTCCCCTCAGTTAACAGACATCACAAGCAATCAATGCTACTTATTACTTCATATTCTTGGTGAAATTTGATTCTTATGTTGATCCAGGATAATAACTATAGAGTTTAGAGACGGCTGACATAAAATCGAGAAAGACAAGGAAACTAAAATTGTTCTTTCAAGGATCTATTCAGAGGAGCAAACCCATGCTTTGCCCTTCTGACAACCATTCGTTTCAGGCACCAGAACAGCCCTGAAAATACAGACGTTGGAGATCAAGAGGCACCATGCGTGGCTTCATCAAAAGCAGCAGGTGTTCAAACTCAGCTTCTCTCTAGGCCTAAATGCATTCCCTTTGTGAGGCTACAACTTTCAAATTGGCTTTAAAAGGACTATTCCGTCTTTGAATAAATGGAGTAGGGCAGAGAAGAGTAGTTTCTGTTGCTCCCAGTTCTTTTAGGCCCCCATTCTTTGCAAGCTCAAGATCAGGCCAGCGAATGCTGGATCGTGAGGTGTCTGGATACAAACAGAAGATGAGCCTCCTAGTTCCTAAGCAATGAACCTTCTCTTGCATACACACACCCTACGCAGATTGTGCTCTCTCAGTGTTTCTAGAATAATTCCATGAGGCCCTATTAAGAGTTTGCTTAATCAGAGAAAATATCAAAGCGTTTAATTGTTTGCAATTCTTCTGAAGTTGCAGAAACCAACAGCCAATTAGTACTCAAACTCCTCTTTTCAGATGAAAACTAATCTCTTTTTAATAGAAACTTTTCCTACCCATTTTTTTCCCCTGAAAACGCACTTTGCAACCCACTCACATTTAGAATACAGTGAAACAGAATATAAAATGGTATTTTTCTGCAAACTATCATCTTTTCTGGTTCATTTTCAAGATCTTTGATATTTACATATGACCTTTCCATTTTTATTAACAGTTTATTGGATTTTTGCATTCCAGCCAGCAGAAGAGAAAGGTAATTTACAGAAAGATTTGACAGTTATACACACAGCTATAAACTTCAGTCCATTAACTTATTTCTCATGTAACCTTTAGTCAATTCTACCAAAACATCCATACAAGCACATGCCTTTCCCTTTATGTTAAAAAGCTCTTATTATAAAGCCCTATTTATAGAATGTCAAATGAAAGGAAAACCATTCTATCATGTCTCTTTATGGTTTACAGATGTTTACAGCTCTTATGTTTTAGGGCACTAAAGCAAAAGTCAAAGATTTTTGTAATGCTTAGATCTTTATTAGATGAGAGTGGATGCATATTTTACATCTTTTATTACCTGATTAATTTATATTTATGGATTCAAAATGGCAATATTGTTTTAATCGATCCACTTTAAATAGCAGCTTAAAATATTTTTATGTAATTCATTGTATTGTCTGAAGCTACATATTTTATTTCTATACAAAGTATAGCAAAATTAAGTATGTTAAAAAGGACATTTGAACCTTAAACTTTGCTAAAACATTTCTTAAAAATGAAATAATTTTGTTAGCTTCCTGAAAACCTCAAGTTGATAGACTTTTGCATAAATGAAAGGACACAACTGAATTACATAAAAGTGGAAATGTGGTATGTTATTCTTTTTTTGCACAAAATGGATTGTTTGTAATTAAATATTAATATTTAAATGCATGGCATAGCAATCTAAATGGATTTTTTATTCCATTATGCCCAGAGTAGTTTCTTTTTGAAAAAAAAAAAAAAAGAAGAAGAAGAAGAAGAAGCATTAAAGATAAGCAGCAAAATAAAAAAAGGGAACTAGAACAGAAGAAAATATCCTTTTACATGAATCATGTTTCATCATTTATAAAATACTGTAACTTAGAGTGTTTTCTCCAATACAACTTCACTGTAGAAAAATAGAAAAACACAAAAGAGAAAAATTATGAAAATTTATAAAATGAAGAAATAGAATGAATAGTGATAGGGTGCTATAAATCTCAATTTGTCTGCATACCTTCTGCATGTAGGAAGGAAAGAATAAGTGAAATATGTTGGGTACAATTTGTAAATTAGTAAGTAGTTCAATTAGGGCCAAGTGGGCTATGCAAGCATGATACCAGGAATGTGAGCGTGAGATATCATTACCATTTATACCTTGTTGATGGATTCCTACAAGGTCCATTGAGTATGAAATCCACAAGACAGAAAACTCAAGACATTCTGGAATTCTTACAAAATCTGATTCCTATTTATATATTTATATGAACTTTCTAGAGTTGTAAAGGGATAAACACATGAGATTGGTATATTCCTGTGTTATATATTAAATGAGGCCAGCTGACCTTAGGAAACAGGAGTGACAAATTTACTCAAGAATAGTGTTTCACTGTTCTTCATCTCTTTTATTCCTACATAGCATCTTAAAGAAATGGAAAAGTTCCATAGTGCCATCTGGTGTGAATTACAGGAACAGCTTCCTTCAAACAGTGTCTACTAGAATATTCCTCCAAGCAGCAAACTCAGACTGCTACAAAAAGTAATTATTAAAACACAAAAAGGACTTAACCAATTTGATTAGAACATATATGTTTTGAAAACCTTTACCTTATTATCTTTCTCCGAGGAAATTAAATTGTAATTATTAGGATGTGTATATGTATTAGTTTATATTAAGGCTTTTTTTTTAGCAATTTGTATTTATATGAAAAAACTCTTTATCAAATTTCTTATTGGTGCATTATTAGACGTTCTTCACACTGTAATTTAAATTGTAATTACTGCTATGCTAATTTGCAGATAGAAAATAATATTGGTCCCACAATTTTTCTGTCAATTTGACATTGTGTTTGTGCATGTGGATATTTAAATTGCAAAAGTCAGACGCAGACCTCCATGAAATGTTATGGTGTGTTTTGTCTCATACACTTCCTGTTCATTTTTTATTTCATCATATGTTTTATAGACATATATATTTATATTTATATAATTATTTGTGTCTATGATTTCCATTGAAAACCTGGTACAATTTTTATTCTTTAAATACTTCACAATATGCTAAAGTTTTCTTTAATATCTAAACTTTTACTCATTCTTCATTATGTGTATGATACCAGGTTATTTGTCCTGCAGTCTTCATGTTTTCTATTGTGTCTTTAGTCATTTGAAGACCAACACTCTCTTATATCTTCTGGCCCTTTTTTATATTGCATATGCTAATGTCCCAAATTATAGACTGAATATGGCCTATGCAAACTCTAGAGGCTTTTTATGAGACTAGAGTCCTGATTTCTGACTTTATTTTGACAAATAACACTAAAATAGAGAGTTCTTTAAAGTCTTATAGGGCAGACTCTCCCAAAATCATAGTTTTTTTGTATATTTTTAAATTTTTTAATATTTATTTATTCTTGAGAGAGGGAGAGAGAGAGAGAAAGAGAGAGAGAGAGAGAGAGAGAGAGAGAGAGAGAGAGAGAGATGGCGTGTGAGAAGGGGAGGGGTGGAGAGAGGGAGACACAGAATCCAAAGCAGGCTCCAGCCTCTGAGCTCTCTGCACAGAGCCCGACATGGGGCTCAAACTTGTGAACCATGAGATCATGACCTGAGCTGAAGTCTGATGCCCAACTGACTGGGCCATCCAGGCGCCCCTTATAGTTTCTCATATTTTAAAGCATTTACAACAAAACACTATTTTCCCTCAAATAATATGCCTTTAAATATTTTGATGTGTAAACTATCTGAATTTCCATTACACTTGGAGAAACTGTGCAATAATCATCTTCTATAGCACATGCTTGTGTGTGTGTGTGTGTGTGTGTGTATGTATGAGTGAGTTATTCATTTCTAAGACAAACAAATTTCAAACAAGTCAACAAGGGGAAGAAGATCACTTTGTAAAAGCTCACTGTATCCTCAAAATTAACAAATCTCTCTGGACAGGCTTTTGGCCAGTTACTCTTCAAAAATGGACTGAACAGTGAGAGTCGCATTGATCACCATTTACACCTTTCTGTATAGAAAGAAACAACAATGGCCTATTTTGACAATGCTTAGGTAAATTCTATCTGTGGCCGAAAGGATAATTGAATGCTTCTCAAAACATTAACCTTCACAAGCCATGTCGTTACTCTACCAATATTGTGAGGAAACCATATCAAGTACTGAATGCCAAATAAACGAATAACTGATTGAAATTAGAGGATGCATAAAAGGTGTAAACTTGGTTTGTTTTCTTTCTGAAAACATCCATGGAGTAATTATGAAAATAAATTAGCAAACTCCAAACAAACGGTAAATACCCCAAGAAGGAACAGCATATAATTATTTGTGATACATACTCAAAGGACTTGTAAATGTTAGTAAAACCATATATGTGATTTAGAGAAGTTAAAAGAAACTTACCTAAAATACCGATTTCTAAATTGGATCTTGAATAAAGAGTTGCATTGGGAGACATTACAAAGAGGACGTTCGATCTTGTTAATGAAGAAGCACAGTTAAATCTAAGTCCTGTAGGTGGGAGTACATATAGAATATTCAAGAAATCTGAGAACTGCTAGTTATAGCACAAAGTTAATTTCAGCCGAGCATTAAATGTGTTCATATGGCATTTCTTACTGGCCCAATGAAGTGGTATGGAAAGAGAAGTGACCCATATTCCATATTTAAAAGATTTTCTCTTTTGCTTATTTTCATCAGGTAACAGCACTGGTTGAAAGCATTCTGTCACCAAAGTATGTCTGTATGTATGTGCTGCACAGGCACATGCACTTTGCATTGAGCAGCATCAGGAGAAAAATTTGAGAGAGCACTGGTCACAGATGTGTGAGAGGAAGAAGTTGAATGTTGGCTTTTATAGCTAGAACTGTATTTATTGCCTTCCAAAAGTAAGATGAAGGGGATAAAGGATTGATTATGGCTGTACGTGTTACAATAACCTCACATATTAGAGATGACTACTCCCTATAAACGAATAGAGTCCTAGAGATCTTATTGTATAACAGAGTCAAGTCAGAATCAGTCTTAGAAAATGAAGCCATGGACTAGTTATTTGAAGATGCTATTTGAATCATCAATTAATAATGATTTAAGACCATCAGGATATGCAAGTTGCAAGTTCCTGCCAAAGATGCTACTTTGGAAAATAATAACATGTATTCAAGTACAAGGGGAATTGGCAATGGTGTTTTTACACTGAAGTTAGGTGTAAAATAATTATTTCTTAGTCTACACAAATATTATTTGCGCACAAAGATTTTTTTTATGTGTACAAGGGAATAACAATGACAGAAAAAAGTTACTGGTTCACAAAAAAGCTCCGAGGCACTTACGTTTTGATGCTAAGACCTAAAATTAGGACTATATGCTAATGCAGAAGGTCGTACCATAATTCACTATAATGTGGAACATACTGTAAAACTTTGTCTCCATACACAGAAAGTACTGAATAATGAGGAAACAACGCTGGTGATGGGGTTGGCTGTATATCTATCACTGTATTCATGAAATGAAAGTGTGCAACCTTGTTAGCAATAAGGATCTGAGTTAATATGAAAGATACTGGTGATGCAGTACAAATTACATGCATATGTATATTCAAAAGCAAAATCTGGTTCTTTGTCTTATTCGATTGATAAAATATTTGTCCTTAAGGGAAATGTAATTCAAATACTGCCATGATGAAGTGCTCTGCTTCTCTGCGGTTCTTTTCTGATTGGGGATATAAAGGTGACAAGTGGCAACTCTTAAATCCTAGAGAGGGTTGGGCTGTATGTTTAGAATGATGGCTGGGCTCCGGAAATATTCCACATCAGCTGAGAACGTTAAAGCAGCAGAATTCACTTCAAATGCCCATTATACAAAGAATGTAAACTGAAATGACAGCTGCCTATAGAGGATGGAAAAATTTAAACTTTTCATCATTCTCCCCTAGTCTATCTTGACTGAAATAATTCAAGCTGGAGTTATCCATCCAAGCAATCATTTACATTCTTGGACTCACTCAGCAAATGCTCATGTATAATCAACCTAATTCCTAAGAACATTTTAAAGGCATAATGAGACCAAATATTTTAAACGAGATCATAATACTGTACTGTGTTGCAATGTTATAGCACCTTTCAAATTAGATTCACGGGTCACTAAAATTCATTATTTAAAGATTAGAAGTCTCTGTCATAGATCAGCATTTTTATAAATGAGGATATGCTATCAATCTAGACAAAGAATCTTATTTAAAATTGCAAACCAAGAAGAAAGGAGTATTGGTGCTTTTAGAAATTATATCTGTCCTTCAAAATGCATTTAAAATGGTTCACCTATCGGCCTTTCCCCACCCAAATAAAGAGTGATTTCAAAACATTTGCAGCTTTCACCATCAATTACACCTGTCATCCTCAACATGGTCAGCCAGTCCTTGCTTTATCACTTCTCAAGCCTCACGTTGTGCCATGCTTTCCTGCATTTCTCTCAACTCTAGCCATTATAGATTTCTCTAATCATGTCATGCCTTGCCTCTGTATCCTCTTTTCTTCCCGGAAAGCCAAATCCCAAATTCTATTTTATAAATCAGGTCTTGATTTAAATAGCATTATCCTTAAGGAATCTTCTTTTGAGCCTCCCCAAACTAGGTTAGATACCCTTCTGAAATATCCTATTTCTCAAAACTGTTGCTTTTAAAACACATATACTTAGTCTGGACCCCTGATAGGCCACTGGATCACTCTGACTGAAGCAGAAATTAAGGTCTATCAGTACCAGATGTAGAAAGATATCATAGATAACAGAGCTATCACAAAACCCCAAAAAAGTAACAATGTTATCTCGTTCAGATGTCCTCTCCACTGTTTCTGTTTTTGTTTCATGCTGGTGAGCTGAAGCAGGAAAAGGTTTATAATGGAACAAACTGTTTCAGATTAAAAGATGATTGAGTCTAGGATTGAGGATGTATTTTCTTCTTTGAAGCAAACCCTGTAGGGTCCTCCATTAGTACTAAAACCCCAATGGACTCATTTAAACGCTATACTCCATACAGCACACTCCAATGCTAGATACTAAATTAAGAAAGATGAAGGCACATGTTGGAGTTTGTGTAACTAACATCCCTTTTCCTTGCCTGATGTAGGAACAGTTGGGAGATAGTTATAGAAGTTAGACAGATGGAGGTAAAAATAATACTGTATTAATAAAGTTCTTTGTTGAATGCATGAATTCGGCTTTGGCTCGGAGCCAAGAACATTTGCTAATACTTCACCCGTGAATATGGCAAAGTTAGCCACCCAGACAAAGGCAAATGGTTAAATTTAAGCCTCACCGGAAGGACAGGACTTGAACTGCTAAGCTTAACAGGAATCAAAAACTGATGGGAATCCATACTTCTTCTGAGAAGACTTGTCTCCAAAAGGGATCTAGGAGTTTTGAGTCACACATGCTTAGTTTTGGCCCCAACTTTTCAGAGACCCTTCCTAACAAGATGATTGTGTAAGGAAATAAGAGTGTTAACTCAAGGGATCATTTCTTCATGGAAATATGAAGGAGACGCATTTCAAATCACCATAGAAATATCTTTATCGAGTAGCTCAACAAGTAGAAAACATCCTAAACCACACTTTGCCTCATCTTAATTAATTAATTAATTAATTTTTCAAGTTTATTTATTTGAAAGAGAAAGAGCACATGTATGTGAGTGGGAGAGGAACAGAGAGAGAGAGAGAGACACAGAGACAGAGACAGAGACAGAGAGGGAGGGAAAGAGATCTGGTTGTCAGCACAGAGCCAGACCACGCGGATCTCCATCTCCCAATCTCATGAAATCTGCAAGATCATGACCTGACCCGAGATCAAGAGTTCAATGCTTAACCGACTGAGCCACCCAGGTGCCCCTCATATAATTTATTTTTATGTTCTATTAATTAATGTTAGCTAGGTAGGATTCAAAGAACCTCCTGTATACTTACTTGAAATGAGCACATTTATATTAGTATTCAAAATGGGACATGCTGAGTTAGAACTCTTCATTTCCACTTGAAATCCTTTTTTTCCCCCTCACTGTTAGGCTCATTTGTAGACTTTATTATTTGAAATTATTTCTTTCAATTGAAATAGTATTCAATTATTTCAAACTAATGATTTCAAAATGATTTTATAAATTATAAAATACGAGAGAAAAATGTATTTCAGAGATTTTTCTAGCCCGATTTAACATTTTACAAATAATGAAATGGTAGCACAGAGAAATGAACCAGCTTGCTTGAAGCAAGTTGGCTATTTAGCTAGGTTTTGTTAAGATATGCAATTAACTAGAATATTCTAGCATGACTTTTTCTTTTTATGTAACTCTAAACATATTCTAAACACTCAACATTACTAAATATGACTTTTCCCATATCATCTTAAATGTTACTTCCTATAAGAAACTTCAGAAACTGATTAAAATGAACTCTCAATTTTCCCACTGCTTAAATATCAACTCAGACCTTTTTCAGGTCTGCTGAAATACAGTTTTTGATACATCCCAATATTCCTCTTTACACAGTCCCCAAAACCACACTGGGACAACATAAAGATTTTTGGTTCTGTCAACCATCAGGACCCAGGAGTGCTGCACTAAATCCCACCTTTTACGTTGTCCATGGCAGATCCCTGCCCTTTTGGTACAGATGAAATGAGCTTCTACCTCGAATTTCCTTTGGAGTACAGTATTCCTACAACTAGAGCCTTGTATTGAATGACAGCTTCAATTACTGGGACACTTACCTTTTACAAAGCACTGGCAGCTCTTTTCCCACTATTGTTACTTTCCTGGAGAAGGACCACTGGGGTGCCTGGGTGGTCCAGAAGGCTGTGTTGAGTGTCCTACTCTTGATTTCAGCTCAGGTCATGATCTCACAGTTCCTGAGACAGAGTTCTACCTTAGGCTTTGTGCTGATAATGCAGAGCCTGCTTGTGATTCTCTCTTTCTTCTCTCTGACTTTCCTCCTTGTGCTGGCATGTGTGTGTTCTCTCTCTCTCTCTCCCTCTCAAAATAAATAAATAAGCAATAAATAAATAAATAAATAGTAAATAAATAAATAAATAAATAAATCAAAGCACCACTAACCACTGGTTAATGTACTCACCTGAATTGGGTCACCTACATTTCTTTATGTGTCATGTCTGTAATATTCCGCATTATAAACCGGCTGATAACAGCATGGCCGATGTCACTGGTGTTCACACATTGTTATATATGAATACTGTTTGTAATGACACATGAAATTATATTCCTAAATAGAATTCCGCTTGGAAAACAGCTTTTGTAAGTGTATAAAGATAAGATTAGACCCATCCAACTATCGTCAAATATTTGGTACCTAGCACTCCCTGCCCCAGCACACTTTCCTGTCTTCATCTCTACAGGCTCAGTATGCTAAACCTGGCTCACAAATTACCTCCAGGGAATATCTAAGAACTGTAAAGCGTGGCCTTGGGCCACAAGGTGCTTGTGGTTCTATCAGGTATAAAAATGAATACTTCCTAAATGACAACACATAATCTGACTACCATTCTATGCAAGCTACTATTCAACTCTCCATTTTCATTCATAGACAAAACGAAACAAAACCAAAACCAAAACTCTCTATAAAGTAGTCTAAATTCAACTGTCTCTGATTTTTATTCTCTTATTCTTTCCTGAGACTCTTATTGGTACTTTCTCCCAGCCGTTCTATAAACAATGTTCTTACCAAATTTATTAGTATCACCCATGTTGCTATTTCCAATGGTCAAGTCTAAGCCCTTTAAGTCTTTTTTTAGTAGCATTTGACTCAGCTGATTGCTCCTTTACCCTGCAAACACTTTCTTTCACTGGCTTCCAGAAAAGTATATTCTCCTTGTTTCCACCTTCCACATTGGCCCTTCCCAGTAACTATCCTTCTCCTTTCTTATCTTCCTGATTATTTATTATTAGAGTTTTCCAGGGCTCAGTTCTAGTATCTCTACTGTAACTTCATTTACTTTCTTTCTGAAACAATTCAATCGCATAGCTTTCAATACCAAGTATACACTAATGCTGATGTTTCCCAAATTTATGTCTCCTGCACTGACTTCTCCCTTCATCTCTAGATTCAAATTTCCAACAGTTGATTAATAATTGATATATTCAACAAATATATATCTCTACTTGAATAACTAACTTTAACATGTCTGCATCTAAATACTCCATACCACGCACCTCCCCTCCAAAATAAGCCTCTCCTGTGGTCTGCTTAAACTTAGTGAATGGCAACTCTAACATTCCTTGAGACAAAATCTTGAAATTATCCTTGGTTCACTCTTTCTTTTTCACTCCACATTCAAATAGTCAACAAAACCAGTGGTCCCGACTTTGGAAACATCAAGAAACATCACCACTACAATCCTGGTCCATAATGTCATCACTTCTCACAGTCTGTTTCACTAAGATTAAAGTTCCATGTATTAGCAATGACCACAAGGCTTTTATATTTGATGTTCCTCTGCCTGTGACCAAGGATGGCTTCATGCGTGTGTATCCAGTGTAGTCCCAAACACCTCACAATAAGAAGAAGTCCCCTGGCTTGGAGTTTAGTGCTTTACTGCTACCTTTTGAAAAGATTAATAATTTTATCTTAGAATATGTGTTAAAGGGGCGCCTGGGTAGCTCAGTTGGTTGAGTGTCTGACTTTGGCTCAGGTCATGATTCTGCAGCCTGTGAGTTTGAGCCCTGCGTCGGGATCTGTGCTGACAACTCAGAGCCGGGAGCCTGCTTCAGATTCTGTGTCTCCCTCTCTCTCTGCCCCTCCCCTGCTCATGCTCTGTCTCTCTCTCTCTGTCAAAAATAAATAAACATGAAAAATAATTAGAATATGTGGAATATTAGAATATACTTTATATAAATAAAGTATAATGGGAACACGGTGTGTATGTTATAGACTTGGAGTCTTGGCTCAAGTGAGGTCCATCCTCCCACCTCCTCTCTCTATGAGAATGGATTCTCAAGTACCCACTTCTCTGTCCCCACCCAGCAACCACTGCCATATTTCACCGCGATGGGAACTTAGATGTAGAAATGAGGGGAGTCAGTGTACAAAGTCATGAGGCTAAGCCCCAGGGGCTTGTGAGGGTGTGCACTTGCACATCAAGTATCCCACTCCCAAAGAAGTGTGACATTAAATAGAAAATAAAAAATACATGACAAGTTGAGACAGATCATGAGAAAAAAAGAAAAGCTTCTTTGATGCTTATTGAACAAGAAATCTTCATTTTCATTTTATACTGCTCACCCAAAATTATGTAGCCAGCCTTGCTTATAACATTGTGCCCCAAGAAATTTACATAGATAGATAACTTCTTGATCTTCAATTCTTTGCTCAAGAAAGGCCTCCACACTAAGGTTTTGAATGACCACTCTTCTAAGAATCAAATCCTTTTCCAAACACACACTTTCAGTTCCCAAAAGTCAAACTATCTTTTAAATTTTTTTCCATAGCATTTGTTCTTATCTGGCATTCTATATAGGCTATCTATTTATTTTTGTTCATCTGTTTCCTTCCACCACAAAATGAGCCCTATGAGTTAAGGGTTTAGCCAGTCTTAAGAATTTGAAGATAATCATGTTCATGAAATTTGATTACCCTGTTTTTAAAAGGCAGCTTTGTACTTAAATTCTCTTTGTGTTTAACTTGGGTAAACACTATCAATTGTGAAGGGCAGTATACCTAAGGGACATCTTTATGTTCATCTAGTCGCTGGGTCCAGATATAGCATAGAGAAGTAAGCCCAGGCCAGACTGACATATACTAATTCATATGGAGAGTATATCTGGTTCTTACATTTCATGTTAAACAGAAACTAAAAAACAAACAAACAAACAAAAAAAACCCACAAATCTTCTGGTATATAGAAATAAATATCAGGAGAATGCGTAATTTTTAAGAAGATATAAATACACTCTAATGATCTGAACTACAGAATATATTTAAGAATTGTTAGTATTTATATGTATATATGTTTTACTTAAGCTGTAGAGAACATATTTTGTTTGGTAACTTTTAAATGAATGTGTGTTTTTGCTATTTCAGTTTTTTTTTTCAGGGATTTATAAATCTGTTGGGATAATTAGGTCTTTAGAGAGGTGAGAAAGGATGAAAACAAAACATTATTGAAGTATAATGGTGTCAAGAGAATGATAAGGAACAAAGTTACAGAACAAGGAGCCATGTTCAAAATTATAAAGTGTATTTCATATAGTACATAACAAAAACTATTTTTAATCTGCTAAGTTTCTAGTTTCAACTCTTTAATCCAAAATTAAAATCATAATTGAAGTTGCCATTACTTATTTATTTTTATTGAGGTATAATTAAAGTTTCCTTTATTGGTTTAATCACAAAAGCACAGAAAACTGTAGTACATTTAGAAAACTACAAAGGGCAGTCACACAGATTGAGAAATTCAAAAGTTTTGGCCAAGTAATAGTATTTTGGTAAGCCATCACAAACAACGCAACAGGGAAAATTGAAATAGGAAAGGAAGGCACATTTTAATTCATTTCTTTGACATGTATTTATTGAACACATAGTATGTGTCAGGTACTCGTTGATGTATTTGGAACATAACAATGAATAAAACAGAAAAAGATCCCAGCCTCAGCCATCAAACAGTGAACTGAATGGAAGAGGTGAACATTATTACCAGACGAAAGCAACATTTGGAAGGAGAGTCGAAAGAAGCTAAACCCACAACACATGCGTGGCAAGAAATCTGCTAACAAAACACATTACACAACACTTCTGAATGACTCCCTGCCTCAGGGAAATACAAAATAGAACACAAGGAGGGAAAATTCACCCAAAACTGCAATCATAACAACTATAAGAAAAATGGCACTGAATAAGAGAAACGCAGTAAAAATATTGTAATAGAATCAATCCCAAGCGGCATACAAATTAGACTTTCTAAGAAGCCAGGAAGGGAAAGCCAAATGCCAACAAAGAAAATGAGTGGTCAGGATCAATCATCCATTTTAAGCCTCAGGACTCTGATTATCTATGAGAATCAATGCTGTGCATATGTGTGTATATATATATATATATATATAGATAGATATATGTATACATACATACACAGATATACATACCCACCTGTGTATACAAACACACACATGTAAACACATGTATATCTATTATATAGCAGCCACTAGAAATATGGCCTTTAACTGCATGGCAATATAGTGTTCCAAGGAATTTTACAAAAAAACAATTCATAAATACTCTTCTTCGAAGTTTCATTTTAATGTGTATATATAATTATATATATAATAATACATATTATATATTATATATTATATATTATATATTATATATTATATATTAATATTAATCAATATATTATATATTATTAATATATATTAATATATTAATTATATATTAATATTATATTACTATATAATATACATTATATATAATATAATATTAATATATATTATATATTATATATATTATATATATATGGCATACAACCTTCACATAGAATGACACATTTTGTTCCAAAATTCAGCTGTTTTCCAAGAAACAACAGTCATTTTGAACATTCAGCATGGGTTGTACATTACAGGTTTGTTGTTTTTTTCCTTTTCATGATTCCATATTCTCTGGAGGTACAGATATTATTATTAAGTAAAGGTTTACATTTAACTTAATCAGGTTACTGTATGTAAACTAGCACACAAAAAAAGTGTAGGTAGGCTGTTTGTCAGGAGCTCGGCTAAGCTAGAGACATGGCTGAGCCACCAGGGCAGTCAATTAAAGCAATAAGGAGCCAAAATGAAAGTAATATTAAAGCCTGTAATCACAGCAAGAGTAAAGCAAGAAACCCAAACAAGGCCATGTGCCAAGTCCCCTGTTTCATTTCTCCCAAAGAATGGCACACCAGTTAAGGGTCTGATGGATCAACACGGGTATGGGGTCATGGTCTCTGTGTCTTATTTTGTCCAGGGATCCCCCAACCAAAATCTCTGGTAGTTTTCTGGACCCTGGGTGGCAGGTGGGGGCAAGGGAGGAAGGTTAGGAATGGAAAAGTACCGGGTATTGATTCAGAATGGAAAAAAAGTACCTTCAAGCATTTCCCCTCCTCTTCTCATAAAGAGACCTTGGCAGAGGTGCCCAAGGAGGATCTCTGCCAAAAGCCCCAGATAAAGAGACCTGGGAATGCAGATGTCTAAGCTAGGAAGGCAAAAATGCATAAAAGCGTGACCCGCCAGAAGGGCCTGAGTACTTGACTGCAGTCCTTTGCAGAGACTGCAGTGCATTGGCTGTAAACCAGTCTGTTGGGCGGGCAGCTTTCCTTGCTGAGGCCTGCCAGAGAAAGCCTTTATAATCATCTCCGGCACGACTTGAAAATCTCACGGAAGTTTTAACTATGAGGCAAACTCCTCACTACATTTAAGCTCAACATGAATTAGAAAAACCCAGGATAAATGTCACAGTCATGGAAAATGCTTGAAAATAAATAAATAAACATGTTGGAGAAGTTGCTGTTTCTTAAGGAATCCTTGTGGCTACTATCTCGCCCTGTAATTAGAAGAAAATGCCTCATGTTTTTAGGATGTTTATATTTTGAACGGGAAGGGAAAAAGAACTTGTCTTCATAATTCATTCAGCTGCCTATAGTAGAAATCAAGAAATCCTTCTTGATTGGTCTTATTTCCAAACTTTTCATATTTAACTCAAAAAAGTATTGTAAGTTTTAATTCCTCAATACTTCATTCTATCCACAGTTTACCATTTTCTTCACCCACCAACGTATGCCAGACTAGTGTCATGTAGCATCTAGACAGCTAATGATGTCTATGGACTAATGTCTCTGCATTCACCTCTAAACCAGTATCTGCAAAATACAAACCTGATCATGCCATCTTCCACCTGCCAATGTTCTCAATTCCTATCTTTCCATGGTTCTGTAAAAGCAGTCCAAAGTCTACTTGGCCCTACGTGACATACCCACTGCCTAACTCCCTATATTCATCTTTGCATAATTGTTCCTATACCTTCCAGATACACTAAAGTATTCCAGTTCCTCAAACACTGCACACTCCCTCTTATCTCAGAGCTTCTGTGCATGCTGTTACTCTGTGTTCTAACTCCCATCTCTACTCAACTCATTCTGTACTTGTAGCTTGTTGATTTTCTTCACATCCATTATCACACTGAGCATCATATATAAAGTTGCTTATTTGATTAAAGACTGTTACTCATGAGACTGTAAGTTCTAAGATAGCTGTAACTATGGACTTGTGCTCCTCATCTAGTTGTTTTCCATCAAGAAAAGTTGATCAATGAGTATTTTTGTAATGAATGGAATCCATATTTATAGTATTGGCTTCCTGATCTTTCTTTTTTATCTTCTGGGATTGACTCTTTTAGATATGCATTTGATTCTACACAAATGACTTTTCTAATTCATTATACATGTCTACAGAAATAAATCATATGATGCCTTAAGAAAACAGGGAAGATAAGCTATAACCCAGTGTGGACCTTCCTGTAAGAAAGCTAGGAACATTTTTTACTATTCAATGGCCTTCAATGTGTTTGTTGAAGAAAAAAAAAAAATTAGAGACAAGAGTACATTAGGGTTTGTATATAAATGAATTCCTGTGTATATTGTCATCTCCAAGTCTATGGCAACATAAGAAATTACCAGAGATATAATTTCATCATAAAAACAATACTTTCCTCTTCTCAGTGACTAGATACTATGCTACAAAATAAAATCTTAAATATAGTCTCATTGTATTTATATTACTGTAAGTATTTTCTTTATAGAAGTATAGTTCATGGCTATGTATTTATCTTTTTCCATTAAACCTATAAGTCTCAGTAAGCCTCAGAAGTGTAACAGAGAAAGAGACTTGGAAAATGGGTGATGAGAAGGCAAATGATGCAGTGGATATGGACAATAATTTCTCAGGAAATTAAAAATAGAACTACCCTATGATCCAGCAATACCACTTCTAGGTATGTGTTCAAAATAATTGGAATCAGGATCTTTAAGATATATTAATTAGCACCTCAGTGTTCATGGTAGCACTATCCACAATAGCCAAGGTAAGGAAACAACCTAATATCCGTTACAGATAAAGAGAATGTGGTATATACATACAATGGAATACTATTCCATACTATACTATATGGATACTATACATATGAATTCCATACTATACTACACTATACTATACTATATGGAATACCTATACATACTTTATGGAATACTATTCAGTTTTAAAAAAGAAGGAAATCCTGCAATATGTGACAATATGGATGAACCGTGAGGACATCATGGTGATTAAAATAATTGCAGAGAGACAAATACCACATGATTCCACTTACATGAGGTATTTAAAATAGCCAAAATCAAAATCAAAGAATCGAATAGTGGTTGCTAGAGGTAAGGAACAGGGAAATGTGGAGTTACTAATCAAGGGGAATAAAGATTCAGATAAGGAAGATAAATAATCCCTAGAAATCTCCTGGACAGCATTGCCCCTATAGTCAACAAATAATATATTAAACACTTAAAATTTTAAGAAGATATATTTAAAGCTAATTTTTCTTTGCCACAGAAAAATAAAATAATAAATTTAAAAAGCTTAGCCAGACTGTTGGGGAGAAATAAGTTCTTTCTTTACAAAGAGTCCTTATGTGTGATTTATAAATTGAATTTTAATGAGACTTTACAACACAAAAGGAAGGTGACTTTTTTTAAATAATGTTTTTGTTTATTGCTTTTTATTTAAATTTTTTTTTTAATTTATTCTGAAAACAGGAGAGAGCACAAGCAGGGGAGGGGCAGAGAGACAGAGAATCCCAAGTAGGCTCAACACTTCCAGCACAGACCTGATGAGGGGCTTGAACTCACAAACCGCGAGATCATGACCTGAGCTGAAATCAAGAGTTGGTGGCTTAACCGACAGAGCCACCCAGGGACCCCTCAAAGAATGTTTTTAGAACAAAGACATTTCTCAAGTGTTCATTTTATAGTTTTCATAAAGACAAATCCCAATAAATGTAGAGTGTTAAATTTGTTTTCTATTATATGATTACTTTGTAAAGACAGAGAAATTTGGTCCAACTCAGCACTTTACAGATAAATTAATAATATGATTTTATACTACTTTGGTTCACTGATCTGACAACCTTATGGTGATTATTAATACAAAGATAATTTGAAAAATCCATCTAATCATAAGGTTTGCATTTAAATTCTTAAGGTACATAGACCACACTTCCACCTCCATGAAAGAATCTCTGACAAAGAAATATAAAAGTTCTTAATAACCTTTGAACCATGGCTTTTAGAGCACTTACACTTTAATATTCCCTCAAGAATTGTGTGTGTGTGTGTGTGTGTGTGTGTATTTGAATTTATATATATTTACTGTTTGTGTGTACATATCCCCTCACATATGTTTAGGTTGACATCCAAAATTTTTGTCATAAATGTAAGTACTTGCATATGTAATTTCTGATGTATTATAAATATTGAATTTAAAAATAAAATTGCACACAACTCATTTAAATATTTCAACTGAATCTAAATGTCATGGCAATTTGATATATTTAAAGGAAGATGAAAGTTGAAAATTAAATTACTAAAAACCCTGGAGCAAAAATCAGACATCCCAGTGTAGATTATGACATGTGCGACAAGAACAAGTTAGAAATGCATAGACATGAATCCAGATTGCTAGAACTCTCCCACATCACCAAGGCCTGCTATGAATTACTTAGTGAAGGCACATGGCAAGCTAATGTCAGATTGCTATAGTTACAGACAGAATGTTTGTTCCCATCCAAAATTCTAATGTTGAAACCTAATCCCTAATGTGATAGAATGTCAAAGAGCCTTTGGGAGCTGAGCAGGTCCTGAAGGCTCCGTTCCAAGATTCATTAGTGCTCTTATATTAAAGAGACCTCAGAGAGCTCCCTTCTCCTTTCCTTCATGTGAGGATCTTGGAATTCTCAGCCTTTAAAACTGTAATGAAGAAATTTCTGTCTACCCAATTCATGGTATTTTGCTACAGCAGCCCAAATGGACTGAGACAGGAATCTACTCAGTAAGTAGTTATAGCATAATATACTCGTTCTGGATAGTACTATGCTTATAATTTTCATGACAGTCTATGGGTTCAAGTATTGTCAAGTGTTTCTCTTATTAACTTAGTACATTTTCTTACGATGATATTTATTTTGTTTTAATTAGGGACAGGATAGCTCACCTTGATGCAGTCTTTTCTTATTGTTTATATCTCCTTGTTTTCAACTCCTCCAAATTTTCCACCCTTCAGTAAACACAATAATTAATTTCAGTCACTAGCGTACAGTGTAATTTTGGCAATCTGCCCTTATAAACAGAGCTATAGTTATTAACACGGCACAGTATTCTTGAGATGAAATGGTTTATAAATCCATTTATCATTCCCTACCTCTATTTTCCACATTCAACTGAAGGAAAAGGGTACTTCTTATCATTGTAGTATTTCCTACTGGTAAATGAAGTGCCCGTCGGGATGAGTATAGGTGAAACAGAGCATGAGATAAGAGATTAGAATAGATGATGCTGTGGTCATTGCCTGAATTACTCTGCAGTTGTGTAGGAAGGGTGGGCATGCTAGTGATTTGAAAATAATTAATGTTTCTCCATGAATACCTTTCTTAAATCAAAAAATGACATAAATACAAAAGGGACTAGAGGTCCGAAAATTACGAGTGGAAAGACCAATCTATGATGCAGTCAATATTTATTACAAGCAGAACATACTTTAAGATTGATGTCTACAACATTGCCCTCAAGGCTTACACTACCATTTTAACTCACTGCCTCATAAACAACATAAGGCTGTTTTATGGGTGATATCAGCCATTCTTTATTCCTACTATAGATGTCCACTGTTGAGGAATAGGTCACCTCTCTAAAAATAGACTCCTGGTGCTGTCAGCTAGAAATAAAATTATATCATCCAGGTGACAAAAATTCTCAAAAGATCAGTCCTTGATAATGGTAGATTCCAGAATCACATTATTAAAATCACGTCATTTGACAGAATCTGATACGAAATAGGAATGTTAAGGCATGCGCTCAAGCTTGATTTTATTATTGTTAGAACAAGTGGTTTGTCCCTTTGACAAACCAGAGTTAAATCCACAACTATGGTATAGTAATCTAACTTTGCTTGGAAAACGAGGTATGCTTTATACTTATTTAAACAAAATATATAATTATGAGTTGGTGATACTATACCAAGTAAGAGTGTTAAAAACTTTTTTTTAATTTGGATAATTCTATATACTCTGAAGTTCAAATCTTAAAGGAAAATTTTTCTATTCAACGATGATAATCATGAGTATTTGGCATTTTTCAAACCATGATGTGCTAATAACTTTGCCTAAAGAAGACAGAAAAAAAAATCACATATTTTAAAACATCTCAAAATAATACTTATATCCAACTACAGATGAAGCATGTATATAATAATACAGAAAGTTTCTACAGTACATAAAATAAAGAAGCATTTCAACACTATGGGGAGCAATCTGAAAAAGACAAAAATGTCTGTAGAAATACATGAAAAAAATATGGGGTGCCTAGATAGATCAGTTGGTTAAGTATCCAACTCTTCGTTTTGGCTCAGGTCACGATCTCATGGTTTGTGAGATTGAGCCCCACGTCGGGCTTTGTGGTGACAGTGCAGAGCCTGCTTGGGATTCTCTCTCTGTCTCTCTATCTCTGTCTCTGTCTCTGTCTCTCTCTGCTCCTCCCTCTCTGCTCTGCCTATCAAAATAAATAAAATGAACTTAAAGAAAGAAATGAAAAAATAATCAATATTATTCATATTCCTTGCCTGTAGTTATTATCATTATTAATATAATTCAGCATTGTACCCCAAATATTCATGAAAGAGAGTAAGCTGCTTTTTTAATAACAAAAATATTTCAAGATTATGATGTTGCACAACTCTAAACATAATTTGTTTATAATATATTTAAAATATTACTAAAATATTTTCAGGAGCTATGACATTTAGATAACAAAAGGTATTCTTGAAAATTGATGGTAAATGCTAAAATAGATATAACTTCTTAAAAAGTTGAATATATAAAATATCCATAGCTATTTTAAGTTTTTCATTGCTGCAACATGCCCACTTATAGCATGAACTGATGGAACTTATTTCCATTATTCAGAGTATATGAATTCTGCCTGTGATAAGATAACTTTTTAAAAAGTCTAAGTTTTAGGCCTATTATCAAAGAGCAGCTGTTTTTTTTTTTTTTTCTTTTTTTTTTTTTTTAATGATGGGATCTTGTTAAATGTTAATGGTCATAACATAAACCGTATTTACATACATAATTAATTTGAGCCTCAAAACAACTTTATCATTACCATCAACTTTAGGAGTAGCAACTTTGATGAATTGGTTACTTCATAAATAACTTTGACCCTAATTTTCTTATCCAAATATTGTAGGGGTTTATTTTGCATTCTTTATTTAATTTCTAATGACATTCTCTAGATAGTTGTCACTTCCTTTCATGATCTCCCATTTGTTTCATTTTGGTATGTTTTCTTATTCCTTTAAGTGCTATATTTTATTTATTTTATTTTTTGTTTTTTTTTATTTATTTTTGAGAGAGATACAGAGAGAGAAAAGGGGAGGGGCAGAGAGAGGGAGACAGAGGATCCAAAGCGGGCTCTGTGCTGATAGCAAAGAGCTCCATATGAGGCTTGAACTCATGAACCGAGAGATCATGAACTAAGCCGAAGGCAGAAGCTTGACTGACTGAGCCACCCAGGTGCCCCTAAGTGCTGTATTTTATTTTGACTTATCCATTAAGAAATAAATTATGCTACAAGATTATATTATTTAAGTTAGTACTGCTTTGAAGTACGAGACTATCTATATAAATGAGGAAGGTGGTACCACAAATTCTTTAGGCTTTTGAGAATTCTGCATTTTCAAAGGAGTACCTTACTTTCCCAGAGTTGTCCTGAGATTCACATTTCTTGAATCTGCTAAATCATGTGTCACATATTTATGCATTTTCCAACTACCAATTTTTTTGCTATGTCTCTTCTCTGGTTCACTCAATTCATGAGTTTGTGTTTAAAAAGATCTGTACAATGGTTTTAATAAAATGTTGGAGCAGATTAAAAGTAAATCCATATATGTATAATTCCTTCGTTAGCTCAGAGAATTATTTTTGATCATTATCTTGAAAAATAACAAATAATGAATCCTACTTTCCCATATCAAAATTTACTACCAAGCTACAGTAATTGTGGCATTGGCCTAAAGACAGATATACAGAGCAATGGAACAGAACAGAGAGTCCAGGAATAAACTCTTAACATTTGTAGTCAGTTGATTTTCTTTTTCTTTTTTTTTCTTTTTTTTTTTTTCAATGTTTACTTCTGAGACAAAGAGAGACAGAGCATGAATGGGGGAGGGGCAGAGAGAGAGAGGGAGACACAGAATTGGAAGCAGGTTCCAGGCTCTGAGCCATCAGCACAGAGCCAGACTTGGGGCTTAAACTCGCAAACCGTGAGATCATGGCCTGAGCCGAAGTCAGTTGCTCAACTGGCTGAGCTACCCAGGCGCCCCTGTAGTCAGTTGATTTTCAACAACTGTGCTTAGAAAATCTAATGGAATAAGAACAGACTTCTCAGGAAAGGGTGCTAGAACAACTGTATATCCTTATGCCAAAAAGAGAGAGAGAGGGAGAGAGAGAAGTTGGAGTCCCATTTCAAACCATACACAAAATTAATTCAATAGAAGTCATATACCTAAATGTAACAGAAGAAGCTATAAAAATCTTAGAAAAAAATATAGTAGTCCATCGGTGTTATTGGAATAAGCAATGGTCTCTTACATGTGACACCAAGCGCAAGTGACAAATATTTAGTGATAGAGATAGATGTAGATATCGATAAAGTGGACTTCCTCCAAGTTAAAATGTTTGTGCTTCATAAGACAATGTCAAATTTTGAAAGGTAAGATATGAAATAAGAGAATATATTTATAAATCATATTCAATAAAGAACTTGTACTCAGAACTCTTCTAAGTCAATAATAAAATAAAAATATTCCAATTTTTAATAGGCAAAGGATTTGAACAGATAGTTCTCAAATACACATATGTGTGTGTATATCTATATATCTATATATCTATATATGTACATAGATATATAGATATATATATAGAGAGAGAGAGAGAGAGACAGACAGAGAGAGAGAGAGAGAGAGAGAGACATGCCCAACATCATTATTCTTTAAGGACATGCAATTCCAACCTACAATGAGTTGCCACTTCATACCCATTATGAGAGATAAAATCAAAAGGACAGATAATTGCATCAGGGAGCATGTGAAGAAACTGAAATCCTCATATATCGCTGATATGAATTTTGGAAATGTCACAAAATGTTGAACATATAAGTACCATATGATCCAGCAATTCCACTTCTAGATAAATACTGAAGATAAAAAATAACAACCACAGAAAACTGTGTATGAATGTTCATAGCAGCATTATTCTTAATAGCTAAAATGTATAAACAATCTAAATGTCCATCAACAGATGGATAGATGAATAGATGAAACATGGTATATCCATACAATGGAATAGTATTTTACAGTAAAAATGAATAAATTAATGATAAATGCTCTAATATGGATGAACCTTGAAATCATCGTGGTAAGGAAAATAAACGAGCCATATATTCTGTGATTCTCTTTATATGAAATGTGCAAAACAAACTAATCTATGGAAATAGAAAATAAGTTTGTGGTTGTCTAGGGCTGGGCAGGTTTGAGGGGGAGAGGTGTTAAAAGTTAACTGTTAATAGGTATGAGATTTCTTATTGGGGTGATGAAAGTATTCTAAAATTAACTGTGGGAATAGTGTACAATTACATGAATATACTACAATATATTGAGCAGTACACTTTAAATGGGTGAATTACAGGGGCGACTGGGTGGCTCTGTCGGTTAAGCGGCTGACTTCGGCTCAGGTCATGATCTCACGGTCTGTGAGTTTGAGCCCCACGTCGGGCTCTGTGCTGACAGCTCAGAGCCTGGAGCCTGTTTCAGATTCTGTGTCTCCCTCTCTCTGACCCTCCCCCGTTCATGCTCTGTCTCTCTCTGTCTCAAAAATAAATAAACGTTAAAAAAAATTTAAAAAAAATAAATGAGTGAATTACATGTTATGTGAATTAGATCTCACAATATGTGTAAAACATTATAGCTAATTGCCATAAAATTATATTGAAAGAGTCAATAAAATCTGAAAAGTCCAAATAACAGGTATGTTTCCAGTTATTTTCATGGCTAAGACTGACTCGTCATCACCAGGAGCATTTTTGCCGGCAATGCTTTTGCCTTTTGTGCCCCGATTTGGGGATCTAGTAAGAAATTAATACAAAAAGTAATCTTATATACTTGGCAAAGAATTGGTTCCACATACAGAATCAGAAAAAAAAATGTGTTTTCCTGGATATCCTCATCTATCTAATAATAATGGCAACAACCAAACCATAGTAGTGGTAGTTAATAGATATTAAATGTTTAATGTGTTAAATATTAATAACAGTGCTACAGAAACACTGTTCTAAGTGTTTTACAAACATTGAATTTTTGATCTTCACCATAGCACTGTGAGGTTGAAACCATTATATTCTTCATTTTACAGGTAAGCACAAGTTCAATAAGTTGTCTGTGATCACACCGCTAGTGAGGATAGGGTTAGAATTATGGCTGGCTGGCTTTTGAATTTGTGCTCTTAATTAGTATGCTTTCAATAGCAACATTGGTTGTATAATATCTATGAAATAGCCATGGAATAATATCTATGGAATCATAAAGGGGTGAACAAAACCCCCAAAACAGTCTTTCAAATATTAGGAGCTATTCAAATAATTTAAAAAAATATGAATATTAGTGGAATCATAAAATCAGAAGATGGAAAGGAAGTCCACCATCTGGATTATGCTGGTGAATGTTACACTAAAACTAATTAGACAGAGGGTATAATAATATATTTAAATGATAAATTAGACAAACATCCTGAAAGATGAAAGTTAATATGCTGGGGCAATTCCTCATCTCATAGGAAATTAAACCTCTTCTGATTATAATAGCTCTTACTAATTATTATAAAGTACAAAAGAGAAAAAATATACATTTTTAACAATGCTAATAAATCAGCTCTCTATATAATCATGACAAGATTATATGCCAGGTATTGCTGGCTATACAAAAGTTAAGGATACCTGCCTTATGGAAAAGCAAACTTATTTTCTTAATTTATAGATGTCTGTAAAATCTATCTAGAGTTTTTACTATATAACAAATAAAGATTTTTGTCTGAAGAGTATCAACCTAATGCAATTTGAGTCAATTTTGACCATGCCACAGGTCTAGGTTTCAAAGGAGACAAAGAAAAAAATGATACCTAGCAATTTTACCTAAACTTTAAAGATTATAAAAGTTGCAACTATGGTAAAGTGTATTCTAAGAAAAATAGTTAATATTTTATAACTATCTGTGCAGGTAATTTTAATCTGATAGCATTACTAACACTTAATTATGTCACAAGTAATATATGTCTTCTGGTGTCTCAAATTCCATTTAGTTTGCCATTTCTATTATTCAAGTACATTGATTTCCTTAATCAATATATAGTCAATAACTAGAGGTTGAAACAAAGTATTTGTCAATAGTTTAATTAGACAAAGTTTTGAGGTACTGAACAAATGCTAATGAAATTTTTCCTCTCGCATATAAAGGTATCTTTGACATCAAAGGACCCAGCTATCAAATATATAGCTGAGATGCTATAAGAATATTGTGAAGACAGGGCGCCCAGGTGGCTCAGTCGGTTGACTGTCCGACTTCAGCTCCGGTCATGATCTCAGGGTTTGTGAGCTTGAGTCCCGCGTCAGGCTCTGTGCTGACAGCTCAGAGCCTGGAGCCTGCTTCAGATTCTATGTCTCCCTCTCTCTCTGCCCCATCCCCATTCATGCTGTCTCTCTGTCTTAAAAATAAATAAAAACATTTAAAAAATAAAAAAAAAGAATATTGTGAAGGTTAAGTGAATAATGAAACTATAGATCAGTATACATGAAATTGGAACCATTCAGGGAAAATAATCAGAGGCATTATATATTTCATCTAATTTTGGTTTATTCCACAAGTATTTTTATACTGATTTAATGAATGTATCTTTTATCATAACCATGTGTATGTGTATATATTTTAAGGAGGTAAAATAAAATTAAATAGTCTTTAGCTATAATGTAGTTGTCTCCTGAAATCAGCTTGGATTCTGCTTTTTAAATATAAGTGCAAACTTTATAACATAAATATAGATTTATAAGTGCTTCTACATATTGATATTTGAGACCACACCTAAAGATTGTATAAGCTTATAGTCTAAAGATTGCAAAGACTGTGTGGATTGCTATATAATCTGAAATGTATACTGAGTAGGCTGTTGATATTGAAAGCTTCAAATTAAACAATAGAGTGTATAACATCATGTCACATAATTATATTTGTTGAAAAGGAGCAAAGGTTGTGACCATGATTGTTGGCAGTGTGTAGTGAGTAATGATAGGTTATCTGACTTTTAAAATTGCAGTGACAAAAATATTTTATATGAAGAGTAAATAATACACAATTTCCCAATGAACTTAATTCATATTTTTTTGAATGACAGGCTCTGATCATATAGAACAGAGTCTAAAATATCATTTCTGAATATAACTTAAATTAGTTAATGAAGTTAATACACTACATTGATGAGATATTTATAGATAGTTCAGAAACAAGTATCTAAATAGAGAAACATTAGAAAGGCACTAGAACCTAAGCAAAATGAATTATTGTCAGATGACTTAAAATTTAGTCCTGGAATTACCATTACATGTATCTTGACTTAAATACAATCTTTTAATTTTCAGATGTTCATTAATTTTACATGTTCCTTACATTAAAAAAAATAAGATTGTTGAAATAGATTACTCTTAACTCCAACCCTTCTCCCTCCAACTATTGATTATTGTAAATATGATACTCAGGGATAAAAGTTTTGCAGGGTGCCCAAGAGTGATTATTATCCCAACCCTCGATCCTGCTTTTCCTACCACATTGTGTGTGTGTGTGTGTGTGTGTGTGTGTGTGTGTTTGCGTATTAGTACCAGTAACATTCTTCAGTTCGTGTTCACTCAAGACTGGAAGACACTTTTATATTTCTATTAACTTGTGTGTATTCAAAATCTATAATAACTTTTTAATGAGGACATTTTCCTTCTTTTTCATTAATATGATATATATTAAACTTGTATACAACTTTCATATGAAAATTGTGTATGAAACATGGTTACTTGCAGTATGTTGAAGGATTTTTCTGGATAATTATCTTACTTCTAGAATAAGATGTCAAGGTTTATACTGAGGGTAAAAAAGGAAATGACAAGGTGAAAAGTTTGAAGAAAAATAAAGTGGTTTAGAGGGTCCATTTGGTGAAAGGGTGAGAGATTTACCTATCACATTAGTTTCGTATTGATGCTATGTTAAATTATCACTGACTTAATGGCTCAAAAGAAATTTATTACTTTATGGTTCTGAAAGTCAAAAGTCCTAAATGGATCTCTTTAGCCTAAAATCAAATGCTGACAGAACTGCATTCTCTCTAGAGGAAGGAGAAAATTTGTTTTTCAGTGTCTAGAGACCACCCTTTCTTTTTGGCTGGTGATCTCCTTCCTACGGCCACATTGTTCTAATAGGTATATCTGTTAATGACATCACCTTTGGACTATCCTACTTTTCTCTCTCCTTTATTAGAACTCTATATTGGGCATACCAGATAATCCAAGATAGTTTCTCCATTCCAAAATCTTTAACTTAAAGATCTGCAAAATCCTCGTAATCGTGTAAGATAATGCATTCACATTTTCTGGGATATGTGGATATGTTTGAAGATGTGGAGGTTTAATTATTCTGCCTATTATATTCCATCTTCTGGTCTCCAAAGATTTATTGGCATTCCATATGCAAAATGCATTCATCCAATCATAGCATTCCCAAAGGCTCAACCTATTTATAGCATCAGTTCAACATGCTCAAATCTCATTGCCTATATCACCTAAATCATGTATGGGTGAGACTCTGGGTACGATCCATCTTAAGGTAAATGTCTTCCCCACGTGTAAATCTGTGAAAAAAGAAAACAAGTTATCTACTCCCAAAAGACAATGTTAAGACCAGTATAGGATCCTAGCTACAAATATTCTTATTAAAAAAAAAATGAGACAGTGGGAGGGAATATGTTATTAACCTCAGCCAGGTTAATAACATGAGGTTTCGAAGTCAGTGGATAATTCCATTCATGAGTCCACCATCTGGCCTTGAGGCTCTACCCTTAGTAATTTTTTTTCTTTTTTCATAAAAGAGAATTCAGAATTGGACATATTTGAGAGAAACATTACCTTGCCCACCACTCGTAGAAATAACTAGCATTATGAGGCACCTTGGTAGCTTCATTGGTTAAGCATCCAACACTTGATTTGGGCTCAGGTCATGGTCTCACAGTCTTGAAATCAAATCCTGCCTCAGGTTCCATGCTGGCTGCAGAGCCTGTTTAAAATTTTCTCTCTCTCTCCCCCTCTTCCTTCCTCCCATTCATGCTCTGTCTCTCAAAAACAAAAACAAAAACAAAAACAAAACAAAAAACCCCACAAAACACAAAAAACAAAACAAAAACAAAAACAACCAAAAACAAAAAACAAAAAAGCAAAACAAAAAAAACCCCTAGAATTGTATAAATCAAATAATAATTTGAATCCTTGAAATTTCAGGGCATCTTTATCTGTGTAATACTTTCTAGCTGTATTTTATAATATGGTATATGCCTAGAAGAGTAGAAACTCAAAAATATGGGCCAAAATCTGGTGTGAAGATTTGACAGGAGATTGGAACAGACAAAAGACAATGAACTAGGTATTAATGATGAAAAGAATGGTAGATAATACATTTAAGTCAAATCAAAATATGACAATATAGAAAAAGGTGAGTGCCATGGACTGAATTGTCACCTCCAAAATTCAAATGTTTGAATAATTAACCCCTGGGTTGGCTGTAGTTGAAGATAG
>NC_064811.1:28123334-28200497 GCF_023721935.1 Panthera uncia
AGGGGGGAGGAGGATTGGTGACTTTATCAGAAGAAGAAGAAGAGAAGATGAAGAAGAACAAGAACAAGAACAAGAACAAGAACAAGAACAAGAACAAGAAGGAGGATGGGGAGGGGGAGAAGGAGGAAGAGAGAGAGATCTTTTCCTTGTTTTGATAAAGAAAAAAGTCATGTGATTACAGTGAGATTGTGGCCACCTTCAAGCCGAGAGGAGCCTTGGAATGACACCTACATTGCCAGCACATTGACTTGAACTTCCAGCCTCCAGAACTGTGAGATATAAATTTCTGTTGTTTAAACCACACAGTCTATGGTATTTTATCATGGTAGTCTGAGTAGAATAATACAGTTAAGGTGATGGAAATTTGCGAGGAAGAATAATCTTTAATTATATTCCTCTTGAATTTTAAGAAACACATTTTTAAGAAGTTATTGAGTGAGAAATTGAAAATAAAAGGAAACTAGCCAGACAGATTATAAACTTTCATCTTCTTGCCACTGCCCTAGTTAAGGTCCTCTTTACCTTTTGCCAGGAGAACTCTAATTTCTTTTTTTCAGTCTTCTTTCTTCTAGGCTGGACCATTACAATCCACACTCTTCACAGCTCACAATGTCACTTTTCTAACAAGTAACCCTAATACCAACATTCCCTTACCTCTAGCGTCCTAAACTTTTAATGAATCATATACATCACTTAATTCAATCCTTACTTTTTATTATTAGCCAATAGTCATTGATCCTAAACCCAAGATCATAGATCTGTTATCCACTGTGGACACCTTCATAAACCATCATTTTTCAGTGATATCTCTGAGGCAGAAATGCCCCAGCCTTCACCAAATGAATTGTTTTAATTCTAGATTTGTAAATATTTCCAATTATCAGTATTCTTTCTCTCATTTCTTACAGTTCTTTCCCTCCACTCTATCTTCATATACAATATTCAAGTTCATACAGCCCTTCCTAGCCTTTAAAAACAGCAACAATTAGAAAAAAAGTATCTAAATCTTACAATGTACTTATACAACCAACTCAAAAAAGTGTTTTAGTCTCTTTATTACCAACTTAATTAAAAAAGTATCATATATTACAAGCAAGGTATCTTTATAGTCACAAATGTGTTAAAACCAACTTTGATAGTCTCTTCTTGATTCTCTCTGAACTCTACAACATAGAGTTAAATATCTTTTAAGTTGTGAACTCCTGGAATGCAATTTTTAAGAACGTTTCTGTCTTGATCATTACACTAATCTCTCACAGGCATCTCTTCCCCCTCTACCCCTTATGTTGGTGAACCCTAGATGTTTGCTCTTCCTCTAACTCAAAGAGTTCAATTAAGAGGCAATGAATGGGTATTATACCCAGTGTCTGTCCACATTCAACGTCCCCATGGAGTAGAGAGCTCTCAGTTGGGGCTAAATTCTCAATTCAAAACAATGTTGCTCAAGGGCCACCTTTTTCATCCTGACAAGAAAAAATATATCTAACCATTATATATTGCATTCAGCTGGGTTGAGTACATTACGCTGACCAGTCGGATGACAATCTAATACTTCATTATTTATTTTGAGAGAAGACCACCATAGAATTCATAACTAAACTATTTCTGAAGAGAATTGCTCCCACTTCCAGTTTTCCCTTAACTACCATGAAGGTCTCTGAATTTTAGACAATGTTTTCTCCTCAGAAGTGAGTGTCACTGACGCTTTCGAAAATGTTTCATGTGACTAGTGTGGTTTCATGGTCAGGAGCTAGACTTATGTACTTGTTTTTTCATTGGCAGATGGGGGACACCAATTTAATTGCTGGAATTAGAGTGTAGGTTTTCTATAGTTGTTTCTAATATGCAAGATACTGACTGACAGCATTTGTATATTTGTAATTTGTAATGAAGAAAATATATAAAAATTTTTTTTTAATTTGTTTAAGTTTTTTTTTTTTTTTGAGAGAGAGAGAGAGAGAGAGAGAGAGAGAGAGAGAATCCCAAGCAGGCTCTGCACCATCAGCATGGAGCTCAGTGTTAAGCTCCAATTCACGAACCATGAAATCATGACCCCATCTGAAACCAAGAGTTGGATGCTTAACTGACTGCACCATCCAGGCGCCCCTAAAAAGATGTTTTAATATGTATGTAGTGTTCTAATAAACCTCAATGCCTTGAAGCTGTGTTTGTTATTTTTTTTAAATAATAAAAATAAAAGGTAATGAGTAGCTCTATTTTTAATTGTTTAAGTAACCTCCATATTGTTTTCCACAGTGGTAATTGGTAATTACACCAATTACATTCCTGCCAACAGTGCACAAGGATTTCCTTTCTCCACCTCCTCATCTACACTTGTTATTTCATATCTTTTTGATAATAGCCTTTCTAACAGGTATGAAATGATATCTCATTGTGGTTTTTATTTTTATTTCCCTGGTGAGTAATGATGTTGAACTTTTTTTAATGTGACTGTTGGCAATCTGTAAATCTTCTTTGGAAAAATGTCTATTCAAATGCACTGTCCATTTTTTAATCATTTTGTTGTTGTTATTGAGTTGTATGATTTCTTTATGTATTTCCTTATGTATTCTTATTGGATACATAATTTTAAAATATATTCTCCCACTCAGTAGAGCTACCATATGATTCATAGTTCCACTAATAGATATCTATCTGAAGAAAACAAAAACACTAATTCAAAAAAAAATATATGGGCTCTTATGTTCATTGCAAGATTATTTATAATAGCCAAGATAAGAAAAACACCTAAATGTTCACTGATGGATGAATGGATAAAGAGATGATATATAAGATATAATACACACACACACACACACACACACACACTCACACACACACACTGAGATACATAAAAAAAAAATAAAATTCTCCCATTTGTGACAACATGGACAAAACTAGAGGGTATTATGCTAAGTGAAATATGTCAGACAGAAAGACAAATATGCCATGATTTCACATACCTGTGGAATCTAAAAAAAGCAAAACAAACAAAGGAAACAAAACAAAACAAACCCAGACTCATAGACAAAGAGAACAGACTGGTAGACGTTAGAAGGGAAGGGGATGGGGAGTATAATGGATGAAGGGAATTAAGAAGTACATACTTATGAAATAAATAAATCACGGATGTAATATACAGAATGGGGGATATAGTCAATAATGTATTAACTTTGTAAGGTGACAGATAGTAACTACACTTATCTATAGTGACTATTTCACAATATATACAAATGTTGAATCACTCTGTTGTATACCTGAATTTAATACAATATGGTATATTAATTATATCTCAAAAAAGTCAATGGGTAAAAAGTTACAATTATATAAGATAAAAATATGTTCTAGAGATCTGCTGTACAACATAGTGCCTATAATTAATGATATGATATTGAGAACTTAAAAATTTATTGAGAGTAGATATCATCTTAAAAATTTTGTTTTATTATAAAACAAACAAAAATGAAGGAACATGAAGAAACTTTTGAAGGTAATGAATACGTTTGCTATGTTGAATGTGCTTATGGTATCATGGGCGTATGCGTACATCCACACTCATCAAACTGTATGTAATCAATATGTACATTTTTTGGTTCATCATTTATACATCAATCAAGCTGTAAAAAATGTGCTATGGAACCAAAAGGCAGACTTAGATATGTGATTGAGATCAAGACCAAGTGTTTCTTCCTTTCTCAAAATGAAATGAAATTAAAGATACAATTTTAAGTAAAATTAAAAATAAGATACACGACGAGTCAATCATCTCACAAAGCTAAGTAGTGTTTAAACAATGGGTATAAAAATGATAAATGTCTATAAAATATAAAATAACATGGGGGCAAGATTGATGTTAATCTAGACAATCATAAAGTCTGAAACAACATGTAAGTCCAATAGAGGTCACTTAACAAGTGTCTTTTTCTAATAACACCTAGACAATCATTCTTCAATCATAGGGAATGAAGCTGGATTAAAGAAAAATGGAAGAAGAGGATAATTACTGAAAATAGTTTCTAGGATTCTAGTCTCAGTGCTTATTTTCCTCCTCCAACTAAATTTAAGGATGGTGACCTCTAAAATAAACTCAGTA
Organism: Panthera uncia; assembly: GCF_023721935.1. Lineage (NCBI taxonomy): Eukaryota > Metazoa > Chordata > Mammalia > Carnivora > Felidae > Panthera > Panthera uncia. The sequence goes on from NC_064811.1 coordinate 28,127,428, forward strand.
ACTGTATTGGAGACGTCCAGAGGTGATGGTTTTTCCCTAGAAAAATGTGGAGCAGTGCTCTGGTGAACTGTGGCTTTCAGAGGGAGAAGAAGTTAACAGAACAAAAAGCTAGGTTTACCACAAACCTTAAAATAAAATCCAGTTGATTCTACTGCCCAATCACAAATACATTTTACTGTTGTAATTTCAACTTCAATGTTGTGGAAGGAAGATTTTTTAACATAGAATTCTATATTCTGATTTTCAAAAATCACAGCAAGAAAAAATACCTTTGAAAATTAAAATAAAAAGGAAAATGCTTAACAATAACACAGTATATTTGAGGAAAATCATTAGTAATTCAATAAAATAAATGCTAAGTGAATATGTAGTAGAAGTAAGATAACCTAAAATAAAAGAAAGGAAAGGAAAAAAGCCAGTAAACCGAATTCTAGTGAAATTTACAGCAACTGTTAAATAATGATTCACCAGGGGCGCCTGGGTGGCGCAGTCGGTTAAGCGTCCGACTTCAGCCAGGTCACGATCTCGCGGTCCGTGAGTTCGAGCCCCGCGTCAGGCTCTGGGCTGATGGCTCGGAGCCTGGAGCCTGCTTCCGATTCTGTGTCTCCCTCTCTCTCTGCCCCTCCCCCGTTCATGCTCTGTCTCTCTCTGTCCCAAAAATAGATTAAAACGTTGAAAAAAAAAAAAATGATTCACCAAACAGATTTAATACAACATCTGAACATATCTGGAATCATAACTCCATATTTGTTTATTCAATGAATATTGTTTCCTTTCCATGGTGAAAAAAAAATAAGTATCGGGGAAAATGCAGTACACAGAATGTACAAAAACATATCAAGCTTATGAAGGGAAAAAACCAACCTAAGACAAATAAAATGTTTTACAACTTTTAAGGAGTAAAGCAGGGAATGGACTAGGAAATACTGGAGAGGGCAAGGAAAAAACTGCACAGTTAGACAGTAAAGACATTAAAGATTTCCTTGAATATAGGATGTTTGACTAAAAGACTAAGGACATGTCCTGGGAATGTCCCGGGAAAGGAGTATTTCTGGCAGAAGGAATGGAAGCCACCGAATTACCAAAACAACTCAAAATAAAATAAGAGGGCAGTATGGTTGGAGATTAAAAATAAGATAAATAATTTAGTAGGATATGATGTCAGAGAAGTAGCTTGCATTGCGGTGAGAAAACAGGAAGGCAGATTACATATATTCTTAAAAGTCATTGTTAAGATTTTGGCCACTACATGAGTGAGGACTACGAAGACAAGAATGGCAGAATGTGACTTATAATGAATATTTTCTGGCTAATGGTTAAAAATAAACCATGGGTGACCTAGGAAAGAAGCAGCCAGAGAGCTATTACAATATTCTATGCAAACATATGATGACGGTTTAAACTAGATGGCATTGCCATTTTCTTTATATTTTGAAAATACATCCAATGATATTACTGACATATTGAATTGGTTTTAAGAGAAAGAATTTAAGAATTACTCCAAGTTTTTTGACCTCAGCAAATAGAAGAATGGAGTTGCTAATTATACCAATAGGAAAGACAGAGAAAGAAATATGGGGAATACTTGAAGCTCGTGTTCAAGTCATAACACATTTTATATTCCAATTAGGTGTCCAGTTGGATATTTTTAGTTCACTGTTAGATCTGTAAGTTAAGAGTTCAAGAGAATTGGGAAAAAAATAAATTTTAGAGTCATCAGAATGTAAATAATATTGGAGACTAAATTAAGCATACAAGGAAATCACTGTCGCTATAAAATATAAAAGTAAATCATCCCTGAACCATTTTCAAGTTTAGAGGTTGGAGAGATGAAAACAGTCCAACAAAGGATACTAATGACCTGAAAATGAAAGAGGGAAACTAGCAGTAACTGGTGTCCTGGGGCCAATAAGGTAAGTGTTTCAAAAAAGGGAGAGCGATTTTGTTGTTGCTATTGTTATTGTTGTTTTTGTTTGTTTGTCTATCAATAGGTTACTAAAGGTGAGGACTGAGAATTGACTTTTGCATTTAACACTATAGAGGTGATTTTTTATTTTTACTAGGGCAGGTCAAGAGAAAGTTTCATTGAAAAAAATTCTTTAAATAAAAAGAGAAACTTGAGACAACAATAAAAATGGCTCTAGGGAGGAGGTTTGCTATTAGTAGAAGAAACAAAAAACAGTGGATAGGAAAAAGAGAAGTGGGAGCAAAAGGATATTTTTGTTGTTGTTTTGTTTTTTTAACCTGGATGAAAAAGCATCATGGTTGAATGCTAAAATGAAAAACCAAGGAGTAAAGAAGAGAATTTTTTTCTTTCTTTCTTTCCTTCTTTCTTTCTTTCTTTCTTTCTTTCTTTCTCTTTTCTTTCTTTCTTTCTTTCTTTCTTTTGTTATTTCTTTCTTATATATATAATACTATATTATATATTTCCTTTATATATATATATATATATATATATATATATATATATATATTTCAGAAAGGACATGGGAAAATGGTGAGAGGAGGTGATTTTCAGTCCATGTACAGAAAGATTCTTAGGAGCATGCATTGTCCAACCATGGAAATGGGAAAGGAAGTGTAATGTTTGGTATTTATTCAACTATAATCCTAGATGTAGTGAAACAAGAACCACGCTCTTCAGCAGACAATGAGAGTACTGAAAGATGAGTTAGAGGTTTGAAGAGAGAAAATAAAACAACCTAAGTGAACAGGAAAGCGAATTATAAGGGTTCATTTTTTTTAAATTTTTTAAAAATGTTTATTCATTTTTGAGAGAGAGAGAAAGTGAACAGGGGAGGAGCAGGGAGAGAGAGAGTCAGAATCAGAAGCAGATTCCAGGCTCTGAGCTGTCAGCACAGAGCCTGATGTAGGGCTTGAACTCACAAGCCGTGAGATCATGACCTGAGCTGAAGTCGGACGCTTAACCAACTGAGCCACCCAGGCGCCCCTATAAGGGTTCATTTTTAAAGATAATGATAAAAGATACACATATCTATCAAGCACAGCAAAGTAAAATTAGGGAACATTTGTTTAAATGAGCTTTCTTCAAAAAGAAATGGGTGTATATTATGGCTGTAAACAAATTTTAAATCCAAATGAAATGAGATGTATTTTAGGAAGAACAATATGAGCAACATAAATGCATAAAAAATGCACAAAACAACAAAGGACTTGACCAATAATTTAAAGAAATCAAAAACATTTTCAAATAATGGGTAGTATTTAGGGTCATGGTCAGTGAAATCTGGTATTTTCAGGTTCTTATACTGACTGTGTAATCCTGGCCAATTTTTATGCCCCAGTTCCTATATATACAAAATAATTGGCATAATAATAATACCTGTCTATAATGATTTTGTTATACCATGAATTAAAAAATAATTTGTGTAGTTTTTATTGTGTTTACTGGCACATAAATATTGTTATCATTATATACACTCTCTATTGCCTTGAAAATGCAATGTCCTTTTGGTTTTACTATAAGTCCTGTCAAAGCTTTATGATATTAAAATGTTAGGTATTTGCTATCTTAAATAGTCTAACATGTCTATATAACTTGAACAGAAAAATTGGCAAAAGTTAGAAACATAATATTTACCAATACGGCTAGAACTGAATATAATAGTATATTGAAAGATAATATACAATTCTCATCCACATATAATTGCTGTAAAATTTATTATACCAAACCTAGTGCTTTAAAACAATGACTTTTAATGTTCTTTATTTTGTGAGTCAGAATTTCAGGGAGGGCTGGGCTAAGCGGTTCTCTCAAGTCTTTCATATGGTTACAGTTGACCATCTCCTGGGGCTGCTGCTGTCATCTGAAGTGCCAGTGACGTTGGCCATGCAAGATGACTTACTCATCCGGCTGGCCTTGATACTGCTGAATGCAGTATTGTTGCAACTATCCATTGGAGCACCCGATATAGTCACATAAAGTTACCTCAGGACCTTTTCAGCAAAGGTGGTTCTTTATGACTAGTCTTGGAATTCTCACAGGGGCATTTTTGCTATACTCTATAGGTCAAAGCAGTTATAAGCCTGCCATATTCATGGCGTAGGGCATAGACTCCCAATTTTTTGATGGAAATAGAGACAAAGTGTTTATAGATTTTTTTTCACCACCACACGTAGCTAGGAGGAATTAGTTGTCTTTTTTTTTTAATGTCTATTTATTTATTTTGAGAGAGAGAGAGAGTGTGTGTGTGTGTGTGCCTGCACATGAGCAAGTCAGGGAGGGAGAGAGAGGGACTCCCAAGCAGGTTCCACACTGTCAGTGCAGAGCCCCACATGGGGTGCAAACCATGAACTGTGAGATCATGACCTGAGCTGAAATCAAGAGTCAGATGCTTAACCAACTGAGCCACTCAGTCGCCCCAGCAATTAATTTGAAGAATATAAGAATGGTTTACCTTAGGACTTTAAAAGACAAAGAAAGTGATCTTTTCAATAGAAGTAGAAGACAAAGAAAGTGATCTTTTCAAAGAAGTAGAAGTTTTCAACACTTATTCTTGGTTATAAATTTGAAGAATAAGCTAGTAAGAATCTTCTACAAATACTATTGACTGCCAGCGGGGAGAAAAAAAAACACCATCAGTAGAACAATATTTATTCATTTAACAAATATTTACTCAACGTTTATTCTACACAGAGCACTTTTCCTTTCATTAAAGATACAGCAATGAAGAAACAATGTCTATACTTACATGGAATTTACTAGAATATGAAAGAAAAAAATAAAGAATACTATACCTGATCTTATCTTTATGTCTGGGAAATTCCTACTCATTTTTTCAGGTGACAACCTACTAGTTAACTCCTACAGTAGGGGTTGACATAACTAAGGCCTGCAGGCTAAATTCATCTCAACCTCTGCGTAAATAAAGTTTTACTGAAACAGAACAATATCCATTCCTTTTCTTATGTTTCCGGCTGCTTTGATGCTATGTTGGTAGATTGGAATAGTTGAGACAGAGACCATATGGTCTGCAAACCTGAAAATGTTTACTAACCAGTTCTTTAAAGAACAAATGTGACAGCCCTTTTCTACATTAAAATTTCTTGGATTTACCAAGCAAATTCTCCTGTTATATAAACAATGCACTTGGACTCTGACTGTAATAGATCTTTTTATATTATATTAACTTTATGTTTCCTGTGTCACACATACGTTTTAGAGAGTTAGAACTATGATGTAATCATTTCTGAATACCAGCTACTAATCTAGTGTAAGATATATTGCAGTACTCTATTTAAAAAGTTTATAGCTGCATGAATAAATGATTGAGCTCTGTGTCCAGTCTTGCCTCATTACTCTTTGTCTCTCAGTGATCTCTTCTATTCCTGCAACTTAAGATAACACCTTTATGAAGATTAATCCTCCATTTTAAAATGTCCTTTATGCCTTTTCAACACGAATCTCCAATCAAATATGTCGCAGATGATTCAAATTCAATATAGTCTTATCAAGAAGAATTATTTTCTTCCACTAGAAATATACCTGTTTTTTTAATTGTCATTTCGAATCAGTAGCCTCACCATTGTTCCAGAGACTATGGTATAATGCTGAAGAATATTAGCAGGTGAGACAAAGAGGAAGGAGATGTAACTATCTTCATTTTATCCAAACTAGATAACTGGATGTCAACCCTGAGCATATGAGGTAATGGACAGGATGTTACCAATCGGCCACCTACTCATGCTCATTTTATCTCTGAAATGCTTGTTGGATTGGACTTGTTTCCATTCTCAGTGCCACTGAATGCATTCATTTCCCAAAGACCAGAGACAAAACAAATTTACTAATAGAAATCTGAAATCTAATTCTAATTGTCCTCCCTCTTAACTGTCTTCACGAAATCCATTCTTTATTTATTATTTAACCCAACACATAATGTAAGAGTGCTTAGAACATAAAAGCCAGAGTGCTAGGTTCTGGGAATAGGATAATGAATAAGAGAGTCTCAGGTTTTCAAGGCATCTATTTGAATCACACATAGAAATTAAGTTAAAAAATTACACAAATTTCTTTTTGGGACACTATCGTCAGTTTTTTTTTTTTTTTTTTTTTTTTTTTAATAAATAAAAACAGAAAACTCTCCCCTGATCAAAATCCTCTGATTCTTCTTTCCTCCATGTAACCTCACTTCCCTCACACATCTTTCAAGTTGCCCCTTTCTGATATGTTTATTTTTGTTTCAGCAGTACTTTTTTTTTCTTTTGAATACCATTTATGTTAGCCATTTCCAGCATCTGTCGTATGCACTTTCACATCTCAGTAGCATTGCTCAAACTTCTTCTGAAGCCTTTCTTAAGCTCATTTCTCAATTGCTATCACCAGTGAAAATCAATCCCATCCCTTCCCCCACTGCCCAGTCTTTTCATCTAAAAATATATATTTCTTTATGTCTGGGTGAAATCTAAATCCACCCCATACATTATTTATTTGTGTATATTCCTTCAGTAGATCATATATTCATAATTTAAAATTCTCAATCATCTTGATATTTCCTATGGGTATAGCACTGTAATACATTCGTGGGCTCAATACATACCTATTGTGAATTTTAAAAACTCCCATCACCATGTTCTCCTTTTAATCTCAAAAGTTATCAAAAGAAACTTAAAGACTCAGGAAAACCTAGTCTCTAAAGCAGTTTAGCAAGTTTGATCAAAATAAAATAGTAACTGTTTAAAACAGAATTATGTAGGGACTTATGCCAGCTAAGTAAGAAAAGCATGGGACTCTATATGTCAGGGTCATGAGTTCGAGCCACACGTTGGGAATAGAGATTACATAAATCAATCAATCAATCAATCAATCAATAAACATTAAAAAAAAAAACCTGCCATACTTAAAAACAGAAACAAAAAACAGAACTATATACTTATTCAGATTTCACAATTATTGCAACAAATACATTTACATAGGTTATTTGTATTATGAGTTTATTTTATTTTAAAAACTGTTCTCTAGGGCCGCCTGGGTGTCTCAGTCGGTTGAGCATCTGACCTTGGCCGGGGTCATGATCCCGCGCTTTGTGGGTTCCAGCCCTGCGTGGGGCTCTATGCTGACAGGTTCAGAGCCTTGAGGCTACTTTGGATTCTGTGTCTCCCTCGCTCTCTGCCCCTCCCCTACTCTGTCTATCTCCCAACAATAAATAAACATTAAAAAAAATTATTTAAAATGAATGAATAAATAAATAAATAAGTAAATAAAAATGGTGCTGTAGTATTTTTAAGCAAGTATACCTCAGATAAAATAATATTACAGAGTTTGTTTACAATGCATTGGTTTCTACCAGAAAAACAAAATAAAGCAAATAGTCTAAAATAAAAATAGTGGAAATGACAATGTGTATATTAGAATTATATATAAACAAGTAGAATGTAATTTTAAACTATAAATATGATCTAGAAATGTTTTAGAAGAACTAAAAAATGGTTCATATTCTGCTCAAAATTAAAAGTCTCTAAAGATTTAGACATTTGAGAGAATACTTTAAGAGACTGGTTTAAGAATATGCTTAACTCACAATTTAACATGAAGAATTTCTTTTCTTTTAAATTATTTTTTAAGTTTGTTTATTTTGAGAGAAAAATACAGCATGAGCAGGGGAGGAGCAGAGGGAGAAGGAGCGAGAGAGAATTCCAAGTAGGATTCGCACACACATTGCAGAGCCTGACACGGGGCATGAATCCATGAAACTGTGACATCATGACCTGAGCTGAAACCAAGAGTTGGACACTTAACCAAATGAGCTACCCAGGTGTCCCTGACAGAATTCTTTCTTTTTTTAATTATTTTTAAATGTTTATTTATTTTTGAGAGAGAGAGAGAGAGAAAGAACACGCGCAAGCAGGGGAGGGGGAGTGAGAGAGGGAGTCTCAGAAACAGATTCAGGTTCCAGGCTCTGAGCTGTCAGCACAGAGCCCGATGTGAGGCTCCAGCTCACAAACCATGAGATCGTGACCTGAGCTGAAGTCAGATGCTTAACTGACTGAGCCACCCAGGTACCTCCCTGACAGATTTTTTAATACAAATTTAGATTGTCATTTTTTCTCTTAGATTTATAATAGAGAATAATTTAACCTTAAATTTCTTTAAAATCTGAACAGTGATCCTGTATTATGATTATCAATATAACAACTTTGTGTATTCCCACATTTAATCTGGTTCTCATCATTCTTTTTTGAGAAGAGGACTTTCATATAATATTCTTATATTGCAGAAGAAACAGAAATAAACTAAGAACTATACTGTGAAGAAGTGCTTAAAGCATTTGCAAGCATTGGTTTACCTACTTTTTTAAAGATAAAAAATCTAATGTTTATTCATTTTTGAGAGAGAGACAGAGCACAGAGAGAAAGGGAGACACAGAATCCAAAGCAGGCTCTGTTATGACAGCACAGAGCCAGATGCAGGCCCTCAAGCTTGAACTCACAAACTCAGGAACCCAGGAACGTGAGATCATGACCTGTACCAAAGTCAGATGCTTAACCAACTGAGCCACCCAGGCCACCCTGGTTTACCTACTCTTAAAGCATGAATCAAGCAATATATTTCGGAATTAGTTTAAAGAATGACATCTAAAGTAATGCACAATGTGTGTGTGTGTGTGTGTGTGTGTGCACTTTTACTTTTTAAATTAGTAATGAGTTTACCTTTAGCCTGCAAGAGAATAGTTTTGACATAAACTATTCAAAAAACAAGAGTCTAAGAAGACTTTGGGAAACTTCACTACCCTTTTATGAGGTCAGGTAATCTAGATGCATTTCAAGTTACTGAAGGATAGTGAATTGATAGGTTTATGAATATGCAAGTGTGATGAAATGTATTTTTATAAATAATTTAACTTTTTAGTAGTAATGAATTCAACCTACATATACAAGTTAACAATGAAATGATCCAATAAATATTATAGAGAAAAATCTGCATTTGCCCTAGAAAGTCAGAAATGAAAACATTTGCACATGAGAAATTTCAACTCATTTCTACAAGGTGATGTGGTACAGCAGGCTAAAGAAAAAAAAAGACTATAATTTTCTGATTAAGAAATAAAAACAATCTATGAAAGAAGAGAAATACACACTCAGCAAAACCAAATTATTTCCCTAGAACCCCAAACCCCAAGGAGCAGAAATGATGGTAACACTGGAAAAGCAAAGTGAGGATAAAGTATTCTTGATTATGGTCAAATAGCACAAAATAAATGAGGCGATGGAATGTTGAAAGAGTGGAGGATCTGTTCATCCGTTTCTTCGGAACTGCATAACGTTGATGTTTAAAGAAGGAAAATAGAAATGTTCTCGTAGCTGGCTTCTAATGATGGTATTTCTATAAAGTAGAAACAGAAAGTCCTGCCCCAATAAACAGGGAGGATAAAGTCCCTTAATGACATGTCACTGCAATCATATGAAAAACTTGAGAGAACTGACCAGCCTAGATAGTTAAAACTTAAAAAAAAAAATGAATTGTTGAAATTCCTTTGCAATTCTGAGACACAGTTATAAGTGCTGGTGCTATCTGGAAGAACTGAATCCCAGCTGTAGGATGCTGACTAAAATTGGGAATCATGTGGTGACTTATGGAGAGCCACCTCCATGGCATTAGAATAAAACAGCATTGCTCAAGAAATAAGTCTATTTCCAGCAACAAATGGCCCCAAATAAACAGAATATACTTTGAATATGTATACCACCATATTAAAGGTGATATCTCAAAGGAAAGGAATTATAAGTGATCATATTTCATTGTTCTATTTAAAAAAAAACTATGTAGAAAATGGTGATATTATTGAAGCCAGCAGATTTAAAAGAAAAATAGTTTTCTCTCAATTTTGCCTATCATTTCATTCATGGTTCTTGCACTTAGTTAAATGTCTTCAGTAGAATTAGCATTTTCAAAGTGATCATTTTGAATTCGATTTTCCTACTAGACCTTCAAAATCACCATTTACTTAGAAAGAACTATATGTCTAAAATATTTCTTTAAATTAACACGCAATTCTGAGGAACAACTTGAATCTACTATTTTATCATAAATGTAATTTACATATAGATTTCATATTCTTCTCTGTATTAACAATATAATCTAAAAATGCATTACAATGTTTGAAAGCTTATTTGTTCAAGTGAACTTTCTATTCGTACTCTATAATGCCATTCAGAGTAGTATTACAGGGTGGAAAACAAAAATTTCATTATTGATTAGAATACACGTTTAAAGGTCAGCTGTAGCAAAGCATTTTAAAACCTGATTATATTATGCTTGTTAAAGTTTCTGCACACCTCTGAATTTCAAAGTAATTATATTTAAACAATATATTGGCAGGAAAAATTATGGCTATGTTGCCAACTGTGACATTACTAGGTCATTTATAAGCTTATGGTATTTAAAGTTTCTCACGATTTCAAAGAAAACAAAAATTTAGGTTTATATTAATTTTAAAACTAATTAGGAAATTTTACATATTGTATTTCCTTTAGTAGAAAAGCTATATACATATTATATTTATATTATACATTTATATATTATATATTTATAGTATATATTTATGTGTTATTTATATAGTACATATATTCAACTGATTATCAAAACTTTCAGATATTACATTTTTAAGTCTTCAAAATTCATTAGATGTTTTGTTCCTTGCACAAATCTTCACATATGTTCACTTTATCACTCCTATTTTCCAAAACAAGACCAATTTCTCAAGTATATTATTCTCGTAATTTCTTGTGTTTTTAAACTTATTGACATTATTCTCCTAGAGACAGATTAATGCTGTTTACTTAATCATTATATGAGTATTATTTTATAAAAGTATACAATTATTTTTACTAAACCATTTTATACACAATTTACACTAATTGAAATCTGTGACATCATGTGTCCTTTAAATTACTTCTCAATCTACATGCAGCATTTTCATAAGATGTGACAAAAGTATAAATTAAAAAATAACTTCAATATTTTCCGAAATTCTAAGTATTTTAAGAAAGAAAGAAATCCAGAGTACATTAAATGAACTGGTTAAATTCAGTTTTACATGTCTTCAATCATCTCTAATGTCTGTCTGTGAAAAAAAAATGGAATTAATATAATACTAGGATATAGATGTCCATAATAAAATAATCAAATGCATCATATTCAGAAAGATCAGTAGATTATCCTTTTGAGGACATTCTTAGGTATGTATAGAAAGGAAGATAGAGTTTACATCATTCAGTCATCCTTCTTTATCATGTCCAAATATCAGTTCCTCTGGAAATAAAAAATGGATCTAGGGTGCTTCTATAATTGTTCAAACCCTGTATAATTATGGTATAAATTTTTATGGCTAAGTCTATGGAATAAAGACCAAAAATATTTCCTTTCAAAAGAGTGATGTCTAGACCTAGTGTATAATATTCTCCTAACTCTGATAATAAATCCTTTTTAAAAGTTCACTGCAGGGGCACCTGGTGGCTTAGTCGGTTAGGCGTCTGACTTCAGCTCAGGTCATGATCTCAGGGTTTGTGAGTTGGAGCCCCGCATGGGGCCCTGTGCTGACAGTGTGCCACCTGCTTGAGATTCTCTCTTTATCTTTCTCCCTCCCTCTCTCCCAAAATTAATAAACATTAAAACAAAACAACAACAACAACAAAAACAGTAGGTTTGTTACCCTCTAGGAGCACATTTTTGAAAAGTTTAATAAAACACTAAATTTTTTTTAGCAATCCACATCAAGGTAGAAAAAAGAAGAAGTATATCAGAAAATACATAAAACCTCAACAATAAAGAAGTATATTCTTTTTTTTTTTCATTTATTTTTGAGACAGAGAGAGACAGAGCATGAGCAGGGGAGGGGCAGAGAGAAAGGGAGACCCATAATCCGAGGCAGGCTCCAGGCTCTGAGCTGTCAGCACAGAGCCAGACGCAGGGCTCGAACTCACAGACCGCGAGATCGTGACCTGAGCCAAAGTCAGGCACTTAGCCGACTGAGCCACTCAGACGCCCCAAGAAGTATTATATTCTAGAGATTATGGCCATGGTTTCTAGAGCCAGAACTCCTTGGTCCACATCTTAATTAATGTTGTTGGATGTGTTATTAAACAAATTAGTTATCTTTTTTTAGAACTTAGTTAATTCATCTGTAAGGTAAGGATAATATTAGTTCTTAACTCACATTTTTTTTTTTTAATTTAAATGTGTGACTATATGTAAAATATATGCCTGGCATAGAGTAAAACCTGTATATGCGTTTTCTCTTATTCAATAGACGATGAACTCCTAAAAGTCAGGGATTTTTGTGTGCTTTGTTCATGATTATATCCTCACACAGCACATGGTAAGTAGGATTTCATCAATATTTGTTAAAGGAACAACCAAAAATGTGGGAAGTTGTGGAGGCTGTGGTATCCCTCTCGAATTCCTCCTCAGCGCTGTAGAACTCACTGCCTCAGCTGCTGGGGGTGTGAGGGTTGAAGGCTTTCAGGAATGGCCTTAATAAAAAAGTTACTTTCTCATGGGCCCTTCCCACGTCGGCTGATCAATGCCAAGGCATATAGGTCATGTCCCCTTGCAGCAGAGACGGACAATGATGAAGGGCCATTCTGGCCCTGAACTCTCTGTGGAATCAGGATCAATTAACCTCTTTGTTGAGACTGTACTGTGTTTCAACTTCTCACTGGACCGATCTTATTTCATCCATCCCCTCCAACTGGTGTTAGTCTCTAAAGCACTTCTCAATAAACTTCCTATATCTCGATCTCCATGGTAGAATCTTTTTCCTGGGTAAGCAATGAAAAAGTAACTTTTTCAAAGACTACCCTCACATAAAACCTTCAGCTGTTTTATGATTACAATATATGTAACTAATATTAATAATTGGGCATTAAACCATTAGAAAAGATGAAAGAAGAGAAAAAGACTATGGAAGAAAACCTTGAGTTATTTTATACTATACATGTACACTAACAAGCAGTCAAAATGAGATAGGCTTTTCTTCCTTCTTCCACATTCCAAGGATCCATTGTAAGGAGTATTTATCTAAATTCAAATCTAGCAATATAGTAAAAAGTGAAATACTAAATCAGGTATGATTTATTGAATAAATAACAAGTTCATATAGCTTGGGAAGTCACACTACATGATTTTATCATACCAACCGGTCAATAAAGAACCACCAAATTGTCAGCTTGAGAAGCACATATTAAATCTCGACATCCATTACTGATTGAAAAACAAAAACGAAAACAAAACAAAACAAACTTACAAAACATTTACTACACTGTGATGGGAATTTGCTTTTGAAAAACACTAAAAAATATCTATTTGGACCCAAACCCTAATATCAGATCTATCAAGAAAAATATAGATTTTCTAACAAAGGCACATATAAGATAAATACGCTTAATGTAAATGTAAATGTAAATGTAAATGTAAATTAAATGTAAATGTAAACGCTTAATGTAAATGTCATGTAGCGCTGTGCTTTGCGGTGGTCTCAGCCTACAGATAGCTAGCAATGCATCAGGGGCACTCACCTGGACCCAACTACTAGTGGTGAACCCCCCACAGAATTTCTGCAACCAGAGCCAATGCCATGGCTGGCCCAGCCCTTTATTACGATTGTAAGACACACCTCAGCAACAACCATGACAGAACTTTGCAAACACAAGGTTTACTACTTACCAGTCCCAGAGGGTACACAACATGCTTGGGGCCACATGGTGAGATTACAGGTAGAGACAGTGAGAATGTGAACCCGGAGTTCTGTTTTTACGAGGGTCAAGGGTGGGGTGCCTAGCATTTTGCAGGTTCACTTTTTATCGATGAATTCAGGATTGATGAATCCTGAAAGCAGGATTAAAATGCAGAAAAGGAAAAGCGAGCAATCAAATAGTTAAGTCAAACAGAGCTCTCTAAAAAGGAGAACTTCATGGGTCGAGCATCCTGGCTCCTTATCTAGGTGTGTTTCTGGCAACGTGTTTATCCAAGATGGAAGTTTTTCAAGTGGAAGCCTTGGCGATCAAAAGGTAATATCAAGCACTCTCATTATAGTAAAAAAAAAAGCTTATTGTCAAGTACTTACACTACACTTTATTCTGGAAATTAACTCAAATACTTTTTTTTTAATGAGGCATAAATGTTGAAAAAAAAGACAGAATCCTCCTCTTCATCATTATCATTAAAATAATTCAATTGAAATACCCAAGACAGTAAGGTAAAATCTAGGATAACTATGAATTGACTTTAGTACAGTGACTGCAAAAAGATATTTTTTGATGATGGTCGCTTATTTGGAAAACAGTGCCAGCAAATTTCTCTATGCTATGTCATCATGTGAAACTAAAAAGAAGCTTCATTTAAAATGGAATTGGGAGGCCACAATGGGAGGGCTGTCACACCCACATCATGCATTGATGAACTCCATCCATTGCCTTCCCAAATGGAGCCTACGTTACTCCTCCATCAAGAGAAAGAGTTTCTCCTTGTCCAGCAACAAGCTCAACCAACAGTAATATAACTCAGCCAATGAGAAACAGGTACCACCCTGAACTCTCACTTTCCTCCATTGTATTTTTGTTCAAAGCGGCCACTACCAAACGTCCTTCTTTTCTCTAGAAAATTCCTCTCCCCTTATCTCTGGACTTGATTATGGTTTAGCATAGCTTTCATGTCCCAAATTGCAATTCCTCTGCTATTCCCCAGTAAACCCATGTTACTAGTAAAATAACTGGTTGTTTTATTGTTAGGTCGATACAAATAACAAGATAAATGTTTAGTTTGATAAATATACAAAGAATTTAAAATAAAAATATATTCATGTGATTAGACATCACCTGCTGTTATATTTGTATAAGAATTTTTTTTCCTTTTCTTTATTTAGACAAGACATCTGATATCCAACTCTGTTATTTATATATGTTTAAAATACATATTTTACAATATATATAGTATGGTATATATATATATATATATATATATATCCATATATAATATGGTTATATATGTTTAATACATATGTTATATATGTTTCATGCATATATATCCTGCATACATGCCCCAAACCCACTTAAGACTATGGCTACAAGATCCATGCAAACAGATGCTAATTATTCTTTTTATTCCTCAGAAAATATAGAGGTCACTATACATTCTTATCATATGAATGAACAATATAGACCAAATACAGGAATAATATAATATTATTAAACGTTGGTCTGATACTATCAAAAAATCATAAATTTTTATTTTACAGTTTTCAAA
This sequence comes from Panthera uncia, assembly GCF_023721935.1. Lineage (NCBI taxonomy): Eukaryota > Metazoa > Chordata > Mammalia > Carnivora > Felidae > Panthera > Panthera uncia. The sequence continues at coordinate 28,142,690 of NC_064811.1, forward strand.
TGCTCAGGCATGGGTAGTTGGTACAGGAAAATATGTCCCTCTAAGCAGTTTTAAGCTCAAGGTAGTGCAACCTTTACACTAGAGTGTTTACCTGACTTCCAGCGAAAACATAGGTTCAAACAAATGTTTTGCACCTGCAGAGAAGAAAAGGCCCAAATGAAGCTCTAACTATCATGGCAAAAGGGACAAAAGGCTATGTAGGGCAATCCTGACTCCTGGGCTCTCCATGTGCTCCAGAGTAGATTAAATGCTTGAAAAGGAAGAATATGTTTTGGCAGCATTGCTAGATCTATATCCCTAGGGCAAAATTGAAGACATAGTTGCATTCAATACAGACATAGATCTCCAGAAAGATATTTTCATAAGCAAGCATTGCAGGCATTCAGCTGTGCGTGCCAAGAATATCTCGGGAAACAGAGTGCAGGTCTGGAATGAACATGCTGGCATGCAGAGGAGACGGTTGAAGCAGTAAGTGCTTCAGTGACACCCAAAGCAGCAGGAGATGACAACAATGGTAGTATCAGCAGCAAAAAAAGGGCTATTTTTCCATTTGTAAATGCAATTGAACATATGGCTAGCTTAATTAGGACTTTTCTCATTAACTCAGAATAGGCAGCCTCCATTGAAGCACCCTCGAAAGAGAATCTGCATGAATAACGATCTATAGGTTTGCAAAAAGACCATTTAATAAGTTGGAAACCAAGAAGTCAGCTATGAGCATCTGTGCAACATTTGCTTATTTTTACCATATTTAGTCACTCTCTGCTGTGTACCAACAGCCCTCGAGCCACATTCAAAGCTCCCATTGATAAGAATGGTTCATTTAATGCCACCTTCGCAGAATCTGCCTGTAGTTAGAAGGTGAAGCACCATTAAAACACAGAAAAATATCAGCAGAGCTGTATGCAAAGAAAGCACGCATTTGTACGTTGTAATTATGTTAGAGTTACAGGTGAAAGATGAAAAATAAATTTGGAGTTTTCCAATAAGGAACCTGACACTGACAGAATGGGTTCTTTTTCTCCACCACAAATAAAATGAAAGTGAGATTGAAATTAACCGGAGAACCTCTTGCACCACAGATGCACATTCGGATGAGAGCATAATTCTTTGGAATTGACCCTTGTTTTGTGTTTCTTTGTGTACCTGACATTAGGATTTGGAGCAAGGCGGGGATGGGAGGCCAAATCAAGGAGCAGGCACTTAACATGTCTGGATAAATGTGAACAAAGAAGCAAAGGTGGGCGATGCTTTTGTTCAAAATTTAAAGATGCAAATAAGAAATTAGGACAGGAAGTTAAGGGCCCAGACTTCAGGATTAGAAGAACTGGTTTCAAATATCCATTACTCCACTTCACCTTAGACAAATTACTTACCTTCACTTAGCTCATTTCACAGTCAATAAGATGGATGTGTTAACATTACTCTGCCTCAGGGGGTGGGCGTGAATGGTAACCATGACAACGCGTTTAAAGCATTTTTAGCAACACATCTACTACTGAGACCAGCTCCACAAATACAGGACGTTATGAGTAAGAACACATTGATTTTAGTGCTTAAATTATGTGGATTTGAAGCCCAGTGCTTCTCTGTGTTTTATTTATGTAGATGGAGCCACAAACTCAATTGTTTTGAACCAGATTATCCTGATTTGTTTTAAAATTATCCAAATTGGCTAGTGTACTTGTTAAAAACCCAGGTTCTCAAGGTCTTCCCTGGGAGATTTCAGCTTAGTAGAAATAGGGAAGGGCGTGGAAATCTGGCACATTTTGGAAATACAAGCCACGTGCCTAGAAATTAAACACAATGGAAGTAAACCTTTCTTAGTGCCTTGTAACAAAACAGGTAATAACCTGGAAATGATACATAAGGTCATTTTGTTTCTTCATATTTCTTTTCTTTTCTTTTTTTTTTTTTTTTTTAGTTTATTTATTTATTTTTGAAAAAGAAGGAGAGAAACAGTGGCAGAGGAGCAGATAGAGGGCAAGACAGAATCCCAAACAGGCTCCGTGCTGTCGGCAGCAGAGTCCGACACTGGGCAGGAACCCAAAAACCAGGAGATCATGTCCTAAGTTGACCTGAGCAGAGATCAAGTCAGATGCTTAACTGACTGAACCACCCAGGTGCCCCTGTTTTTGTTTGTGTTTTAAAATAAAGACTGTGTTTTCTTAGAAGAAGTGAACAGCAGTGATCCATAAATAACAACAACAGCAACAATTATTCTAAGGCAATCTGTCAATAATGTCTAAATAACTCAGTAAACATTTTCTAAATTTACCTAAGTTTCAAGCTGGAGACCATGACATTAACTTGATTTTCCAGGCTGTTCAGAAATTTATGAAGTAATATAATGGACACTGGCTTAAGATTATTTTTGTTGTTGTTAATTAATGCAACTTACTACACTCAATTTGCATCGGGAGTATTTTAGGTATTTGTTTCTCCTTCAAAGAACTAAAAGATTGCTTACTTTCAGTTATGAAGAACAAGTATTTAGTATTTACTTAAACCTTTAAGAAATATGAAGAAATAAGGCCTCCCACTCTTGATTTCAGCTCAGATCATGATCCCAGGGTCATGGGATGGAATCCTGCATAGGCTCCAAACAGAGAGTGGACTCCGTTTAGGAGTCTCAATCTCTGTCTCTGCCCCTCCCCCCCTCACACGTGTGTGTGTGTGTGTGTGTGTGTGTGTGTGTGTGTGTGTGTGTCCCTCTCTCTCTCTCTTTCTCTCTCAAAATAACCCCCCCCCCAAGGAAAACAAAAGACAAAAAACAAAAACCCCTGAATACCTGAGTTTGAAATTAGGGCATGAAGTTCCTAGTATATATTTAATAAAATGTCTCAATCTTTTGACATTCATTTGACCTTACTAAATTTTATTCTTGTTGGTGCCACGACCATGTTGTTGTGCTTAACTTTTGTGTGGCTTTAGCAGAGCCAAAACGCCTTCTCTTCACCCTTCTTCAAGTAAATAAAACACAGTGAAATATTCAAAAAGATTTTTTGAAGTTCCAAGTGAATAAAAAATTGGGGCTTACAAATATAAAGTTCTTAATATACCATAAACAAGTTACTTTTTGGGGTTTCCCTACTTTTCTTATTCTCTCTGGACTATAAGCTATGTGGAAAGAGACCTTCACTTCCAATTTGTGAATCTATTGTTCCAAAGCAGAAACAATTTAGCATTCTCCCCTGAGCCATGATCATTGAAATTCAGATATCTTCAAATACAAAATCTATAATAATGAACCCTCTTTTTGGCTTCCCAAGGCCTTACTTCTACTTACTAACTTACTTCCAGTGTCAAATCTGCACACAAACTCTTAAATAAGAAATTTATGCCAGATACTATCGGTTAACTATGGAATTTTAGATGACATTATAATTCTTTCCACAGTGCTAGTTTCTAATTCTCTGTTTCTTACTGTGTGTGTGTGTGTGTGTGTGTGGTAAATTGCATCAATAAATTGTGAAGGCCTTAAAGGAAGAGCCATTTTATTATAAATTTTCTGGCACTGTCATTTTTAAAAATGGGTTGAAGGTCATTAAATAAAATTATGAAGGCAAATTTAGCAACGAGGAAACTTTCCTTTTGTATCACCAAGGTAGGCTGTAAGTATTATGTCTTTCCTTGTATATATTTCCTAACTTTTGCAATGGAAGACAACTCTCATGGGCTTTTCATGTTTCTGCACACCTTGGAGCAGAGGTACTGATTTAAATTTGTTCCAGACTATTTTTTTCAAGGAGGTTTATATAATGAACAGACTTGATGCAGAGATAATATATCCCTCCAGAGCAAAGGGCAGGCATGCCTACTACCATTTCATAAAAGATGGATCTGAGTTCCCTAATCTCAGGGTCTTTCTCTTATAATGAAACTCACAATGTGTGCGGGGATCCTCTGGCCCACTTTGCATGGCCCTATAGAAATTGGCGGTCAGAAGACCAATGCAAAATGATGATACATTGGGTACTGCCACTGCTGGGACTAATCGATTGTCTTTTTCTCTGACCCTGGAGACTCTTGTCTTCTTCCAGCATCTATGAAAGCATGGATATTAACTTGTTGGCTTGCAAATAAGGTAAAATCTAAAAGACTTCACAGTTCTTGACAGATGGAGATAATTTCTTTTGTATAACTGCCTTTTAGTTATCTTAACTATATGCTGTGCAATATGCCCTGAAGATCTAAAGTTCATGGGAATCCTGATATTAATGGTGTTATGAGAGGAAGGGAGAATTTAAAATGCTCAATTATTTTTGTTGTTGTAAAATATGTACTTTGGTTTCCAAAATCAAAGATTTTTAAGTATGAAAAAGCACATTTAACATGACAACAAGATCCTTGTAATATATGGATATTCCTGCAAATGAATTTTCATCTGTTTGGCTCTAGTCTCCTTCTAATCTACCTGTATCTCCTTTTGATTCTAATCATATATGATTGCTCTCAGGGGGAAAAGCTCCACTTTCTTTCTACTAAGTCATTTTTTTTTTCCTTTTTCTGAATGAACTCTATACAAGTAGCAATTCTAAGTCATATATCAAGCAGCAAAACTGATGAGTGGTGCGGAATTAAGGTTATAAAAAGTTCCAAGAACTAAAATTCTTAGTTTAGGTACTAGTAGGGAGAAAAAGAGATAGAGAAGATTAAGATTTTCCAAGCTGGTCAGGGAGCTGACCAGATTCAGGACAAACAGCATTAGCACAGTGGTTGTGGCTCAAAGACAAGAATTAGTGTGAGAAGGAAGAGAGATTAGGGAGAGGAGAGAGCCATGCCAGAGCATTACTGGGAGTGTCTTCCCTTCGTCTTATTTATTTATTCTCCAATAGCCTATCAAATTCCTTATGTATATTTAAAAAATACATAACCTGTGCCTTTTTTTCCCATCTTTGAGTAACCACGCCTCCCCAACCTGACTGGTACACAGCTCTCCTTAAACTCGGAACAAAGCCATCTATGAACTCTGACTTTTTGCCTTGATTAAAAACAGGATCACCTCATTAGAATCATCCATAACTCATCTTTTCCATCTCTCATTACAGGATTTTCACTTCTCGTTGATATTTTCTCATTTTCCTTTGAGTGTAGACTCTGCTTAATACACCATTTCCTCGGGTTTATAAACAGGGATGCTCAATGTTCCTTTCTGTCTGATTCGTTACTAGCCTCAGAGGGACACCGACAATGATCCCTAATTCTTTCGAACCCTCTCCCAGTGCATACTGCTAAATGCCCAGAATACTGTGGTGCCTTCAGGAGATTATTTCCCTGCTGCCTCACTTCTGAGATTCTTCATTTACATGGTGCCATGTAAAAGATATGTTATGGCTTGTTGGTCATATTTCTTTTTATTCGTTTTGGTCCTCCTGATTATTTTTGCCATTATCACTAGAAACAATTCCCATGCGAGAAGGAAGGAGATACATGGGGTAGTGACATTTTAACTTAACACCACCAGACAGTATTTTCAAAGCTAAAATCAACAGAGTTGATGCCAAGAAGAATTAACATGTAGCTCAATATTATCCTCCATGGGAAGAAAGCCAAGAGAGTGATGTGGCTTGCCAAAACTCTGTAACCTTTTAATATGAGCACTGTCTTTCATTGGTATTATTTTTGCAGGGAAAAGTAATCACAAACTCACTTTTTATGAGAATAGTTTGTCTCCTGTGAAATGTAGAATTAAAAGGAAAAAAAAAGAGCTGTATTGTAATCTTATACTGAATATTACCTTTCCACTTTATTTGAAAACCATTTTTTTTTCCTGAATACATACTTTTTGCAACACTTTGGCAATAAGTTGGGCCCACAGATAGATTTGTTAGGTTAAGAGGTATCATAAAAGGTGACACTGGTTAAACTGCTTAAACTGGTTTGCAAATGTCAACTCTCCACATGTCTCCCTATGCTAAATTCCACAGCAGTGTTTGGTAGATTAAAATTGGCCTTTGTTTCTTTTGTTGTACAGAGCTGTTTATCTTGATGAAGTCCCAAGAGGTCACATTTGCTGTTGTTTCCCTTACCTTCTGTGAGGTGACTAGTCAGAAGTTGTTCCTCCCGAGCCCAAAGAGGTTGCTACCTGTGTCCTCCTAGAGGATTTTGATGTTTTCCTGTGTCACATTTAGTTATTTCATCTATATGATTTCACTCATACGTGGAATTTAAGAAACAAAACAGATGAACATGGGAAGCAGGGGGTGGGGGGGGGAAGAAGAAAGGGAAACAAACCACAAGAGATTTTTAATGATAGAGAACAAACTGAGGGTTGATGGAGGGAGGTGGTGGGAGATGGGCTAGATGGTGATGCCTTAAGGAGGATACTTGTGATGAGAACTGGGTGATGTATGTAAGTGATGAATCAGTGAATTCTACTCCTGAAACCAATATTGTACTGTATGTTAAATAAAAAAATAATAATAATAATGCTCATTATGGAAAATGACATTGACAAATGCCAGAAATTGACATTGAAGTTGACAAATGCTATATTAGAGCTTTTTAAGTTTATTTTATCCTAAAGAGCTGGTTTACTGCAACACAGCTGTTTACAACTAAAGATATAAACATAAAATCATGAATTATTATTAAACCTCAGATGTTAGATATTCTGTTCAAAATGCCATCTCTGACTTAAGCTTAAGGAAGTCTACACAGAGGTATCAGACTGTGAGTTCAGTGTAGACATCAGCTGGTGTTTAATAATTCCTATTCTAGCAATTCCTACTCAGATCATTGCTAAGTAGAAAGAAAGAAAGAAAGAAAGAGAAAGAAAAGTAATAATAGAAGTATTAGAGTGGACCATATGGGTATTCAGAAGTTCTATTCTCTACTTAACAATAGAAATTGAACAAAACCAAGAGACTTGAAGCACTGTTCTAATGTTTTATTTTCCCATTTTTATTCTTTGTTTAATATGTATTTTTGAGAAAGAGAGAGACAGAGAGAGAGAAGGAGACACAGAATCCGAAGCAGGATCCAGGCTCTGAGATGTCAGCACAGAAACCAGTGCCGGGTTTGAACTCACAAACCGTGAGATCATGACCTGAGCTGAAATCAGTTAAGACTGAGCCACCCAGGTGCCCCCACATTTTTATTCTTTTAAAATATTTTGATTTGATCTGAAAAACTGTTTTCAAATTATCATATATTACATTTTTTTTTAATTTTGGAATACAGTGTGTTTTTTCCAAAGAAAGTTTGTCAGGTATGTAAAAATTACTTAATCACAACTTATTAAAACACCACATAATTTTGGTTAACATTCTATATCTCAAAGTTTTGATCCATTCCCATAAAATCTAATGGTTTATTTGGCCCATGGTATAAAATCCATATTATAAAATATAGCTCCACGTTCTTTCCTCCATGGCATGTATACAAGTTAATAGCTATATATTTGTGTAATTCTTAACCAATATTTTTCTCTCACAGAGGAGGGGCTAATTCTGTTTCTCTTACTCTTATATCTCAAGAAGTGACACATTTCTGACAAATAATAAATAATTTTTGAAAGAGCAAATAACTGAACTGAAAAATAAACAAATATCTTTAATATAGTCTAAGCATTCTTCTCATTTCTGTCTCCAAAATAATTTTCTCTAAATAGAGCAGTTTGATGATTCCCAAATTACCTTTTACTTTGTACTCTATATACTTTTAATCTTTTTCTTGTCTCTGCTTGGAATGCTTATCTTCTATCTAGATTACCTGGTGAATGCCATGCATTTGTAATTGTTGGTTCTCTGATACCTTCCTTGGTAAAGTGGGCCAAAACAAAATTCATTTCTCTATCATTTGTTTACTTAGATCTTGTTGCGAAACATTAAGAATAATAAATAAGGTTAAATTAAGCTAACGGTATTCAATAGCACAAAAATGGAATCATGTATATTGATTGGAGTGTATATTAACTTTTCCATGTGTCTCTGCCTGTTTTAATTAGCAACTTAAAAAGTGGATTGAGTTACCATGTCCTTCTATTTTCTAGCTTTTTTTTTCTGTAGTGTTTTAGCTGCTTTAATTATTGCTGATCACTGACCTGAAGCAAAGAAGCAATTTTCTTGTAAACGTACTAATTACCAACTAAGTGCTTGGTATTTGGGGCATAGAAAGCAAGGAAGAAGTGCAAGAGTTAAGATGCTAATAACGACTGCTTAAATTTGTAGCATTTCTACTTTGAGAGACCAGATACTATGTTTCAATGTGAATTTCACAAACAATCTTTATTTACTTGAAATATTCTATCAAAACAATACTATTACAGTGTGTTGCTACCCTGAGTCACATTTTTAAATGTGTCACACTGTTAAAATAATGTGGGACAAATAGACCACTTAAATTCCGTGTTATTATTGGTCACTGTAAGTGTTATTGTTAAGGAGAAAAAAAGAAAGGGAAATTAGAGATTTATGATCATGTTATGTAAAAGCTCTCAAAATATTTTAGTCTAACACTATAGAATTTTATCAGACTTTAGTATTATATTATTCTATCCAATATGAACATCCAATCTGAAAAAAAAGATTAAAGTTTTCATCGAATGCATAGTCACTCAGAATATACAAAAGAAGATAAGGTTTAGCATGTGTTTCTAATTAGATGTTTATAACGTACAAAAAAAATTACTTAAAATTAGAAGGCACTTTGGCAGCCATCTAATCCTAACCAAAATCATTATAACACCCAAAGTTATATTTATTTACTTTTAATTTTATTTATTTATTTTGAGAGAGAGAGCGCACACACACACGATCAAGGGAGGGGCAGAGAGAAGGAGAGAGGAAAAAAATCCCCAAATCCCAAGCAGGTCTGTGCTATCAGCACAGAGCCCGACTCTGGGCTTGATCTTACAACGGTGAGATCATGACCTGAGCTGAAATCAAGAGTTGGATGTATCAGACTTTTTGATATGATGCAGTGAAGAAATTGCTTCACTGGGGAAGCACTGGGGAATGCTGCTTAACAAGGGTTGCAGGGGTGCCTTTTGCAAGGTCTGGGTTTGTGCTGTTGGATAACAGGAAGGGTCTAAGGGAAAGAGACTAGACTGAATTCTGTTTCTAAGGCAGGAGTAGAAGAGAGTAATAATCAAAGAGAGGGTAATGTCATGAGGTATGAGCAGTGGAGTAATTGGGTAGCCATGGTAACGGATTAAAAAAAATCACTGGTAAGGAAGAAAGTATTACTCAAAAAGGGGGTTCATATGGTATTTTACAACTGCTGTATGACTTTGGGAGAAACAAGGCTCCTTTTTAACTTTGCTTCTAACTGTACCTTTGTCCATCCTCCCAGACTGATTTTAAAGGTAGGGCTACTCTGTTTCTTACTCAACCCAAGCTTATTTTCACTCTTTGTGTACTTAAAAGTTTTATATTCTTTTATCACCATAAATGAGTGATACTCTTAGTCTGTTTAGGCTGCTATCACAAAAAAAATACTATGAACTGAATGGCTTATAAAGAACAGAAATCTATTTCTCATAGTTTGGAGACTGAGAATTCCAAAATCTTGGTGCCAACGGATTTGGTGTCTGGTGAGCCCCCACTTCCTAGATGGCTGTCTTTCCACATTGGAAGGGGCTGAAGGGGTAAGGTTGCTTTCTAGGGTTATATCCTCATTACCTAATCACCTCCAAAAGACCTCATCTCCCAATACTGTCATTTTGAAAGTTAGGATTTCAGCATGGGAATTTTTGGGGCAAGGGAGGGCATAAACATTTAGATCATAGCACATTCCTATATAAATGTTGGTTATTGTAAGCAATGATTTTTTTTTTTTCTTTAAAGACAATTTCCCTACTGTATTAAAGTTTCTGAGGGATCAGAAGTCTAGCTATGGCTTAACTGGGCCCTCTACTCAATCTCCCAGACCGACGCTCAAAGTGTAGTTCAGGATGTGACCTCATCTGAAGGCATGAGTGGGTGACTGGGGAAAAATATGCTGCTAAGTTCATTCAAGTTGTTGTCAAAATTGATTTCCTTGTGGCTGTGGGCTCCACATTTTTTTCTGGCTATAGTAGGAGGCCACAATCAGATCATTAAGCCACCTAAAATTCTTAAGGCTGCTAAAGTTTGTTGACATATGGATGTCTCAATGTAGCCACTTACTTTATTAAGCCTGCAAGGTGAATCTCTGGCTCTTGGCCATGTAATATAACTTAATCATGATAGCAATATAGCATTGCTTTGCCATATTCTGGTAGAAGAAAGAGGCAGGCCCTATTTGCACTCAATGGGAAGGGAACACAGAAAAGCATAAAAACCAGGAAGTGAAAATAATTGGAGATTAACCTACAATGACTAATGTCTCCACAATGACTAATGTCATATTTTATAGTGTGAAGCAAAACTCAATATGAATAGTGTTAGTACTACTCAATGACATCCATATTTTTCTTTCATCTACATTCTTTATTCACTTCATATAATTTTTTTCTATAGACATCAAACACCTGAAGGCAAGCTATTTTAATGCATTCAATTTTATTTGAAATCTATTAAAACTATTGACTTTTCACTTTGCATCTATATTTTTATATAAAAGTCCATGTTGCTCTCAGAGAATATTAAACAGTTCTTCAAGAACATGAGTGTAACTTCCATAATCTGTTACACTGAAACTGGTTTTCTTTGGCCTTCCATCTCATTCATTATCTAAAGGTGTATTTGCTTTGCAATTTCATAAAAGTGAAAAAAAATGTTTGCATATACATCTATCCATCATCCGTCTCTTAGCTGAAATACTGTGTTGAAAATATTTCCCTATGTTACTTTGTTGTTGGAAATATGTTTAAAAGCTATATTGAATTGTAACTTTTAGTCTTAGAAAAGTCCCCGAGGAAATGATAGCGATATTGGCTATTGTCTAGATAGCTAAAACATCGATAATTTTGAAGCAATTATTTAAAAAAATGAGTAACTGTTGACAGGTAATTACAACTTTTCAACACCTAATTAGGAATGTTGTCACAGAGGTATCTTTTCCTTCTTTCAGCCACACAAAGTATCTCTTTCATTATAGTGTCTGGTATACAGCCAATACTATAGAAACTGCTCTGTAGGTTCAACAAACAGTTGTTCAAAAAAGTCTCAGGGCAAACAAGTTCGTGTGAATCCACAGTGATACACATGTTCTTTGACTAATTCAGAGATCTTGGATTTTACTTAAACATATATGTTTGAAATGTAATTGTTTTTCTCTTAAGGGAAATCATTCCAAGAAGACATCATAAAACACATTAAGAGAATGTTGCATTTTTGTTGTATATTTTTATATAAGGCAATCATTTCATCGGGATGACCTCATCAGAATGTTAAGAGAATTATTAGCTTTGCATATCGAACCCTAGTTATTCAAAGAAGTATCTTCAGGAGTTAGAGATTAAAGACACTCTGTGGAGATGTAACCAACCCCCAGCACCATTTGAACCAAAGGAGCTCCACTTTTACATTCTATCAATCTATGATTATTGATCGATCAATTGATCAATCAATATGGTTAGTTCTTCAAAAAGTTTTCAGCTCTCCTTAAATTAACTTAGAATTTTGAAAAACCTGTTCTAATTGGTATACAGATGTATTGTTTATTTAAAAGTACTGAACAACCTATTCTAAAAGTCACATGAAAATAGAAAGGATCAAAATAGCACAGAAAATCTTAAAAAAAAGAACAAAGATCGAGTACCTATTCTAGTGCACGTCAAAGTTTATTTTAAAGGTACAGTGATTAAGTCTCAAACAAAGAAGTGCAGAAGCCAAAGGACTTTGAACACCAGAGCCTGGGAGGAAAAGAGACTGAATCTACTAGGAAGAAAATGGGAAAGCTGGAAAAAAGATAGGTGGGTAAGTGAAAACTGGGGAAGATAAAAAAAGGCGGTGTGGGCACAGAGGTGAGGGACCCCCTTCTGCGGAGAGACAAAGGGAAGAGAAACAGTGGCTAGGGAAATGCAGGACTGTATCTGGACAGGAGAAAGACCTCGGATTGAGACTGAGATGGATCCGATCTCTAACTGTGTGGCTCTCTTTGGACGGGGGCCTGCTCCCTGTATGAGCACCTGGAAATGAGGGGAGCCAGGGGCCTGGGTGCGGTGGTAGGTCAGGGGCTCAGTTCTCAACTGGAGAAAGTGGTTCCCTCCCTGGAGGGCTGCACAATAGCACAGAACCTGCTTGGGTCCGCCACCCCCCCCCCCGCCCCCACTGGCGCAGTGGCTGGGCCTAGGGCGAAGTCTGCAGGAGGAAAAGACTGCCGTCTCCCTGGAGTGCGTGGGAAAAGACAAAGCCTGCCTGCGCCTGCCACCCTGGGGGCTCACCGAGCCGAGGGCGGTGGCTCAGTCCTCAGTAAGAGAAGGCAGTCCTCCCTGAAGTGCTGTGGCACAGGCAAAGCCAGCTGGGACCACAGATCGGGAGGCAGTGAGGCGCTTCCCCACTGCCAGAGCGAACAGAGCAGGATTTTGAATCCTAGCCAAGTGCGGGGTCAGCGGAGTTGGTGGAGTGGGAAGGACCACCCCGTCTGCACCCAAGGCACAGTGAGGACGACTCAAATGGAGTCCACCAGGTCCAGCTCCATGGAGAAGAGACTGGGAGATCACCATTCCCCGCCCCGCGCCCCCACCACCACCAAGGCGGTGCCTCAGGGATCACTCCCCGGCCAAAGTGGAGGTGGGTCCAGGCTACACCAAACCACACCCGGTGGCGTATCCACCTGAGCGGCACAGACCCTGCAGAAAGCTCCTCCCGGCAAGCGCTGCAGCATTGCCTGGATTAACTCGAGGTCAATTCTGGATATATAGATATATTCTCCCTCCCCCTGCCCCCATTTCTCTTCCTTATCTCTTCCCTCCCCTAGGCTGGTTGCTCTGGTTATCGGTCTGTCTAAACAGGCATATTTCATCCATTGTCTTGATACATGTTTACACCTCCTGCTTTACACTCCTTTGTCTCACTATATACAGCGAGATTATATATATATATATATATATATATATATTCAAGACATATAGTTTCTCTCTCTGGGTAACTTTATCTTCCTTTCGTTTTCCCTGCCTCCTTCTTTATTTTCTTTCTGTCTCTCCGGATTAAGCCTTTTAGTCTCTCTGCCTAATCAATGCTTATTTTTTCTTCCCAATGCTCCTGTCGTTTCTCTCTTTGTCTGTGCTCTTCCATTAGCCCCACCTCCACCCTCTTCTTTACATATAGTAGGTGTTTTGGGGTTTTTTGCTTTTAGTCTTTAGGTTTTTGTTTTTGTTTATTTGTTTGTGTTATTTGTTTGTGTGTTTTTGCCTCCTATTTGTCTAGCTGTTTTCCTTTAGGGCTACTCCAAGGAACAAATCAAAGCACACTCGGTGGAGGGTTCAAAATATTACTATGAGTAGGGTAATAAAATAACCAAAGTCACAACAAAAGAGAGCAAGCAACAATCCCCAAAAAAACACTTCCTGAAGGGCCAGGCCCTGGACAGTGTATGATCCTCATTTAATATAGCAGTGCTGGTAGGTGCAGAGCATACGACAAGCTTTTAAAATGCATAAGGGACAGAAAACTGGCCAAAATGATGAAACAGAAGAATTCTCCTCAAAAGAAATTCCAGGAAGTAGTGACAGCTAATGAATTGATCAAAACCGATTTAAACAATATAATGGAAAAATAATTTAGAATAATAGTCATAAAATTAATTACCGGGCTTGAAAAAAAGCATAGAGTACAGCAGAGAATCTATTGCTACAGAGATCAAGCGGCTAAAAAATAGGCATGATGAATTAAAAAATGCTATAAATGAGGTGCAAAATAAAATGAAGGTGGCCACAGCATGGATTGAAGGGGTAGAGGAAAGAATAGGTGACTTAGAAGATAAAATTATGGAAAAAGAGGAAGCTGAGAAAAAAGAGATTAACAAAATCCAGGAGTACAGGGGAGAATTAGAGAACTAAGTGATGCAATCAAATGCAACAATATCTGTATCATAGGAATTCCACAAGAAGAAGAGAGAGACAAAGGGGCTGAACGTATACTTGAACAAATCATAGCTGAGAACTTCCCTGATCTGGGGAAGGAAACAAGCATTGAAATCCAAGAGGCACAGAGAACTCCCCTCAGATACAACTTGAATCGATCTGCACAACATATCATACTGAAACTGGCAAAATACAAGGATAAAGGCAGAATTCTGAAGCAGCTAGGGATAAACGGGCCTTAACATACAAAGGTAGACACATAAGGGTAGTAGCAGACCTATCTACCGAAACTTGGCAGGCCAGAAAGGAATGGCAGGAAATATTCAATGTGATGAATAGAAAAAATATGCAGCTGAGAATCCTTTATCCAGCAAGCCTGTCATTCAGAATAGGAGAGATAAAGGCTTCCCCAAACAAACAAAAACTGAAGGAATTCATCACCACTAGACCAGCCCTACAAGAGATCCTAAGGGGGATTCTGTGAGTGAAATGTTGCAAGGACCACAAAGTACCAGAGACACCACTACAAGCATGAAACCTACAGATGTCACAATGATCCTAAACACATATCTTTCAATAATAACACTGAATGTAAATGGACTAAATGTTCCAACCAAAAGACGTACGGTATTAGAATGGATAAAAAAACAAGACCCATCTATTTCCTGTCTATAAGAGACTCATTTTAGGCCTGAGGACACCTTCAGATTGAAAGTGAGGGGATGGAGAACTATCTATCATGCTACTGGAAGTCAAAAGAAAGCTGGAGTAGCCATACTTATATCAGACAAACTAGACTTTAAAGGCTGTAACAAGAGATGAAGAAGGGCATTACATAATGATTACAGGGTCTCTCCATCAGGAGGAGCTAACAATTATAAATGTCTATGCACCGAATTCGGAGGCAACCCAAATATATAAAATAATTAATCACAAATATAAGCAACCTTATTGATAAAAATGTGGTAATTGCCAGGGACTTTAATACTCCAATTACAACAATGGATAGAACATCTAGACAGAGAATCAATAAAGAAACAAGGGTTCTGAATGATACATTGGATCAGATAGACTTGACAGATATATTTAGAACTCTGCATCCCAAAGCAACAGAATATACTTTCTTCTCGAGTGCACATGGAACATTCTCCAACATGAATCACATACTGGGTCACAAAACAGCCCTTAATAAATATGAAAGAATTGAGAGCATAACATGCACACTTTCAAATTACAATGCTATGAAACTTGAAATCAACCACAGAAAAAAGTCTGGAAAACCACTAAATGCATGGAGGTTAAAGAGCATCCTACTAAAAAATGAATGGGTCAATCAGGCAATTAGAGAAGAAATTAAAAAGTATATGGAAACAAATGAAAATTAAAATACAACAACCCAAACGCTTTGGGATGCAGCAAAGGTAGTCCTGAGAGGAAAATACATTGCAATCCAGGCCTATCCCAAGAAACAACAAAATTCCCAAATACAAAATCTAACAGCATACCTAAAGGAAATAGAAGCAAAACAGCGAAGACACACCAAACCCAGCAGAAGAAGAGAAATAATAAAGATCAGAGAAGAAATAAACAATATAGAATTAAAAAAAAAAACTGTAGAACAGATCAATGAAACCAAGAGTTGTGTTTTTTTTTTTTTTTTTTTTTTTAAATAAACAAAATTGATAAACCTCTAGCCAGGCTTCTTAAAAAGAAAAGGGAGAAGACCCAAATAGATAAAATCATGAAAAAATTGAATTATTACAACCAATCCCTCAGAAATACAACCAATTAACAGGGAATACTATAAAAAATTATATCCCAACAAACTGGACAAACTGGAAGAAATGGACAAATTCCTAAACACCCACACACTTCCAAAACTCAAACGGGAAGAAATACAAAATTTGAACAGACTAATGAAGAAATTGAACTAGTGAAGAAATTGAATCAATTATCAAAAATCTCCCAACAAATAAGAGTCCAGGACCAGATGGCTTCCCAGGGGAATTCTACCAGACATTTAAAGCAGAAGTAATACTTTCCTTCTCAAGCTGTTCCAAAAAATAGAAAGGGAAGGAAACTTCCAGACTCATTCTATGAAGGAGCATTACTTTGATTCCCAAACCAGATAGAGACCCAGCAAAAACAAAGAGAACTATAGGCCAGTATCCTTGATGAATATGGATGCAAAAATTCTCAAGAAGATACTAGCAAATCGAATTCAACAGCATATAAAAATAATTATTCACCATGATCAAGTGGGATTCATCCTTGTGTTGCAGGGCTGGTTCAATATTCACAAATCAATCAATGTGATACATCACATTAATAAAAGAAAAGAAAAGAACCATATGATCCTTTCAATTGATGCAAAAAAGCATTTGACAAAATTCAGCATCCTTTCTTAATAAAAACCCTCAAAAAGTCGGGATAGAAGGAATATACTTAAACATCATAAAAGCCATTTATGAAAAGCCTACAGCTAACATCATCCTCAATGGGGAAAAAGTGAGAGCTTTCCCCCTCAGATCAGGAACACAACAGGGATATCCACTCTCACCGCTGTTGTTTAACATAGTGTTGGAAGTTCTAGCATCAGCAATCAGACAACAAAAGGCATCAAATGAAAGGCATCAAAATTGGTGAAGATAAAGTCAAGCTTTCACTTTTTGCAGATGACATGATACTATATGTGGAAAACTCGATAAACTCCACCAAAAGTCTGCTAGAACGAACACATGAATTCATCAAAGTCACAGGATACAAAATTAGTTGTATTTTTATACACCAATAATGAAGCAACAGAAAGACAAATAAAGAAACTGATCCCATTCACAATTGCACCAAGAATCATAAAATACCTAGGAGAAAACCTAACCAAAAATGTAAAAGATCTGTATGATGAAAACTATAGAAAGCTTATGAAGGAAATTGAAGAAGATACAAAGAAATGGAAAAATATTCCATGCTCATGGATTCGAAGAATCAATATTGTTAAAAAGTCAATACTACCCAAAGCAATCTACACATTCAATGCAATTCAAATCAAAATTGCACCAGCATTCTTCTTGAAGCTAAAACAAGCGAGCAATCCTAAAATTTGTGTGGAACCACAAAAGGCCCCGAATAGCCAAAGTAATTTTTAAGAAGATCAAAGCAGGAGGCATCACAATCCCAGACTTTAGCCTCTACTACAAAGCTGTAATCAAGATAGTATGTTATTGGCACAAAAACAGACACATAGGCCAATGGAATAGAACAGAGATTCCAGAATTGGACCCACAAATGTGTGGACAACTAATCTTTGACAAATCAGGAAACAATATCCAATGGAAAAAATACAATCTCTTTAACAAAATGGGAGAACTGGGCAGCAACATGCAGAAGAATGAAACTAGACCACTTTCTTACACAATTCACAAAAATAAACTCAAAATGGATGAAGGACCTGAATGTGAGACAGGAAACCATCAAAACCCTAGAGCAGAAAGCAGGAAAAAAACCTCTCTGACCTCAGCCGCAATAATTTCTTACTCGATACATCTCCAAAAGCAATGTAATTAAAAGCAAAAATAAACTATTGGGACCTTGTCAAGATGAAGAGCTTCTGCACTACAAAGGAAACAATCAACAAAACTAAAAGGCAACCAATGGAATGGGAAAAGATATTTGCAAATGACATATCGGATAAAGGGCTAGTATCCAAAATCTATAACGAGCTCACCAAACTCCACACCCGAAAAACAAATAACCCAGTGAAGAAATGGGCAGAAAACATGAATAGACACTTCTCTAAAGAAGACATCCAGATGGCCCACAGGCACATGAAAAGATTCTCAACTTCACTCCTCATCAGGGAAATACAAATCAAAACCACACTGAGATACCGCCTCACGCTGGTCAGAGTGGCTAAAATGAACAAATCAGGAGACTATAGATGCTGGAGAGGATGTGGAGAAATGGGAACCCTCTTGCACTGTTGGTGGCAATACAAACTGGTACTTTCGCTCTGGAAAACAGTGTGGAGGTTCCTCAAAAAGTTAAAAATAGATCTACCCTATGACTCAGCAATAGCACTGCTAGGAATTTACCCAAGAGATACAGGAGTGCTGATGCATAGGGCCACTTGTACCCCAATGTTTATAGCAGTACTTTCAACAATAGCCAAATTATGGAAAGAGCCTAAATGTCCATCAACTGACAAATGGATAAAGATGTGGTTTATATATACAATGGAATACAATTTGGCAATGAGAAAGAATGAAATCTGGCCATTTGTAGCAATGTGGATGGAACTGGAGAATATTATGCTAAGTGAAATAAGTCATACAGAGAAAGACAGATACCATATGTTTTCACACCTATGTGGATCCTAAGAAACTTAATAGAAGACAATGGGGGAGGGGGAGGGGGAAAAAGTTACAGAGAGGGAAGGAGGCAAACCATAAGAGACTTAAATATTGAGAATAAACTGAGGGTTTATAGGTGTGGGGGAGAGGGGAAAGTGGGTGATGCTCACTGAGGAAGGCACCAGTTGGGATGAGCACTGGGTGTTGGATGGAAACCAATTTGACAATAAATTATATATAAAAAATAAAACTGAAAAGAGATGACAAAAATAAATAAATAAATAAATAAATAAATAAATAAAGATACAGTGATTAAGTAAGTAGTTTTGGATACAAAGTGAAATAAACAGATAAATACAAAAAGGAAAAAAGGCACACATATATTTATGATTAGTTGTTTTATAACAGAGTGGTACTTCAGAGGGATATGGTGCTTTCGATAAATGATGCTGAATCAATTGGCTATCCATATGGAACAGGTGAAACTTAATCACTTCCTTTATACCAGACAAAAAAGCTGTGCTCCAGGGGCATTCTAGTCATGAATTTGCAATGCTTCTAGAAAGAATATCTTCTCGAATTTGAATTAGATAACAATTTCTTAAAAAAGGCCGAGTACAGTAAAATAAAGGAAATATTAATAAATCAGATTCTAATTAAGAACTCTGTTAACAGAGTAGTGATGGACACTTCCATATGTTGGAAATTGATGGGTAAATTTCAAAACTTCTCTTAAAATACAATTGCAAAAGGACCTTGACACAGTCATTTCATTTGAAACAATGATATGAAAGTCATTAAAACTGTAGAGTACTTTCAATATATGTTCACATCAGCATTATTTGTATCTATAAAATGTTGGAAACAATGAAACTCTCAAATTTAAAAAAAATTAATGATTAATATTAAATGTATACAATGGAATGTAATATAGCCATTGAACACATCATTTAAAGATTTTTTTTCATTAAACATTCAGTTTATGGAGACTTAATAAAATAATAAAATTGAAAAAATATACGCCAAAATGTCTTTACGTTAAGAATCTCTTTTTTAACATTATCTATAAAGAAAAAGTAAAATGTAACAATACTGTAAGCATGAGGTTAAAGTGTATATAGATAAAAGATATAAAGAATATATAATTATACACTTGAGAACTAAAGGAACAAATGATTTTGAAATAATGATCATATTTTATGAACTCACTGAATGAAATGATTTTCTTAGATTCATTTCAGTATCCTAGAATTTATAGAAAGAGCAGTCCTTATAAACTTGGGTTTCTAAATCTTTCATTTCTTAGTAGAATGAAGAGAGGGAGAATGGATGGAACATAAGAAATTAGACAAAGGGTCTACAGATTAGAGATCTTCATAAACAAAATACATATTCCCCAGAAGGAGTTAAGGTGAGATAAAGCCCAAACACTAAAAGTCCAATTTATTAAATGCAAGACATGAAAATGCAGAACTTCTGTAATAAAGACTTCCTACTCTTCTGGTCTGCTTAGAGTACCTCTTTGCCTTTGCCTTATTTTTATTTTTCCACCTGTATTTCACATTGCAAATGCTGAAATGAGAAACCTCAGTAGGATTTCCTGAACAGGTCCTAGATAATGGAAAAGACTTCAGAGTGCTTCCAAGGGATTCCTGTTCCTCAAATTTTCCCAATTACTGACCTATCTATATTGAAGAATATATATTCATTCCATGAGAGTTGCTTCTAAATCGAGTAAAGCAACATACTTGAATAATACAACGTTGAGAAAATCTCCAAGGAACAACCCAGGACCATACATATGTAGTCTTCTCATTCAACCAAGATCCTGTGACCTTTCACCCATTAAATTTTAGAAGAATGGCTTTTCTTGGTGGACATCCACACATCAATTTGAGACCACAGTTCAAATAAAGTTACTTGGAAAAAAGATCCTGTAGGAATTGCTTTATAAATAGGATAGAGAGTGGAGACAGTGGTTCTTTTATGAAAAGGGCAAAATTCTCTGCCTTTGTCTACTCTCTTGAAAACCCTATAGCCAATCTGGTTTGAATTCCCAATTGTGCTTTAATCTCAGTGGATCAAAATCTTATGAGCCAAATGTAGAAATTGTTAGAAGGGGAAATCAGTTGATGTCCTTGGATCAGGTTGCCCAAATGCCTAGAGGAAGTGATTTGGGAAGAGACGATTTTTCCCTGGAGGTAAGGAAGACAACACAAGGATCACAATTTTTTGCACTGGGTATGCCCAATGTCCTCTATGCTTTGCTCAATATTCCCATCTCCCATGCACACATATCAGTCAAGTCCAATTTTAAATCTTATGTATCAGAATAAATGAGGACAAACCTGTGTGAAACAAGACAGTGGGCCAGAAAATCCCACAAATTATTTGTAACTTTAGTGGAAACAGGCATCCAGTTAAACAAGAAGAAGAAATGGACATAGTTACAGTGTGTACCTTCTACAGACATAAACCAAGTAGGGTTTCTGAAAGTAAAGCCAATAGGATACTATATATAATACTGGTCATCTCATTTGGGTGCATTCAGAAAAATGGCTTTATCTTGGCTCTATAGCTGTTAAATAAAAATAAACACTAAACTGGAAGTTAAGCATGCTTTCCTGGAATCACAGGGTGTTAAGAATAGCATTGGAAAATTTATCTAACCTATTTTATGCTAAATGGGACACTAAAATGAGAGTGAGTCTCAATGATTTAAGACGGTTTTTCTGGATTTTACATTTTGTTGTTCTCTTTTGTTTGATCTTTAGATTTGAAATCATTTTTTTTTTTTTTTTTGTAATCCATTCTACACTCCCTGGATTAAGGAAAACATGCATATTTGCATATTGAAATAGTAGTGTCTACTAGATGCGTAAAAAAAAAATAAATAAAACATACTCTTTGGAAAGTAAGTTCTCACTCTTTCCTCACAGGTATGGCGCTGTGGGATTCTTTCCTGGCTCCTCCAATCAGGACATGTCTTGAAGAAGAAATAGTTGTCTCTTTCATGTAAGTAGTACAAAAAAAAAAAAAAAAAAAAAAAAAAAAAAAAGGAGAGAGTGGAGCAGTAGCTCCCAGAGAAGAGAGCTTTGCAGACAGCATTCAAATTGATGCTAATTCCTTTAGAATGATCCATTGAAGTGCTAATGATGCAGTCTCACTGCCTCTGGACTAAATGTTCTGAACTCTGCTTCCTCCCTCAGTACTCTACTATCTCTACAGTGCAAAATGAAAGTTACAGCTGTGGACATTCTGCTAAACAGTAGGCATTTTTTTCACAAGACAACTTACTACAGGGAATTGTAGCAAATGGGGACAAACCTTTCTACGATGACCGGTGCTGTTTTACTTATTTTAATGACAGAGATAAGTGACCATCTCCCAGGAAAGCTTCAGACAAGGCACAACTATAATTTCTTGGGTGTAACCATGTCCCAAGAATTAAAATTCCATATGGGTGCAAGCTTTTTGTTGTCCTCAAGGGTGGCTTTTGAATGAAGAAGAGTCTTCTCAGAAATTCAAGCAATTAGCATTCAGTTTATGAAAGCTTCAGTCTCAAAACTTGACCTCCACCTTAAGCTTTTAAATTCAGCTTGCAAATCTTATTAGACTATGCATGAGTCTAGTGAATTTTAACAAACTTTGAGTAATTTTGTTCTTCTCTGCGAATTCAAACACTTTTAAGCAGAATTTACATACTTGATATATTTGTTTTATTCGTCAGGATTCAATATTCAGATTTAATCTTCTGAGCACTTAACTGATTCTTACGAATATAAAGAAATGAAATTTACACACGCTGTGAACCTCAACTTCTCTTCCATGCTGTAGTGCCATACATACATTTAATAAGATTTAAAGATAAAATATAATGTTAAGTCAATTACTCACATGTATTAAATTTGAGTAACAAGGTAGTTATTCTAAAAGGCATGGGCAGAAAGAGCTGCACAGGGGTTGTCAGGGGTGAGGGTTATACACTTTCAAGTCGGGAGGGGGTTAGGGACAGCACAAGCCTCCGAGGAATTTTGGAAACGAGGTTTCCAGGACCTTGAGAGGACTAGCCAGTGTTAGGAAAGTGTCATTTATTACTGTTTAGTAACTCTTTATTCATGAGACCCTTTTAGATATATATCATTGGGCCATACACTTGGAGGATAATTGCTAACATATGTCTTAGGTAGTAGAGATACAGGAAGTTTCCAAAGAAATTTCGATATGTTTAAAGTAGACTCACAGGATGCTGGGGGTTCAGGATAATATTAAGGTAAGGTTGCCTTTTGCCCTTAGCCAAGTGTCAGCATCTAGGCGGCTGAGCTCCCAAAAGAAGGTCACTTTGCCTGTTTTAAGGACGTTCAATGGGCGGTAAGTAGTAAGAACATTTAATTTTTTCTTTTGCCTTTGTTTCCCACATCACCTATCAAATACGTTTGGCCTCTCTTTGTTTATTTTTTATATTTACTAATTTCTCTAAAATCATTTTTATTTAAAAAAAGTGTGATTTTCCCACCTCTTAATTCTTCATCTTTAGTTCTTGCTGTTTTTCATCATAATTTAATATACATTTTTGAACAGATTTTTCTCCCTCACCTCTACTTTTTGACCTGTCCGCTCCCTTTTCATATGTTCCTTAGATCCAATAATCTCATGTTTACCTTTAATAATTTTGATGTAATTATTTTTAATGTTCTTTAAAATCACTTAGAAATACTAGTTTATAGTTCTTTTTTACATTTTTTAAAACAGTTATCTATTTTTGAGAAAGAGAGAGAGACAGAGTGTGAGTGGGAGAGGGGCAGAAAGAGGGAAGCACAGAATCCAAAGCAGACTCCAAGCTCTGAGCTGTCAGCAAGGAGCCCAACACGGGGCTCGAACCCACAAACCCGAGATCATGACCTGAGCCAAAGTCAGACACCTAACCAACTGAGCCACCCAGGCACCCCACTGGTTTACAGGTCTTATCTGTTTTGGTTATGTAACTCTTCTTGTAATTTTGTTGCATGTAAACCAATTATTCTGCTTATTATTCTTTTTATAGTTATATGAGATTTGACTTCAGTCTTTTCCTCTAGCTTATATTTAGGTAAGGTCTATTTTCCTGTATGCTTAGGAGGTGCTTGTTGTATAAGGATAGAAATTTTGAGCCAGGATGTTTTTCAAGCTACATAGTTCTAGGGTTCCCTCTTCTGTTTTTTTACAAGTGTTGAAACATCCAGACTTCTTTATGAAGTATGCCTCTTACTTCTTTCTCCCTTTTGTCCAGGCCTTCTCTGTCTCTGTCTCTCATTCTCTCTCTTTTTTTAAAATCCATTCCTAGATTTCTTATTCAATTTAGATTAGATCACAGGTTTCACACTGTTGAAGGAATTTATCATGGAAGGAAATTTTAGGTGGTAAATTTCCAGAGTTTATAGGGTTAAAGCCATCTCCAAATGGACAGAATTTCCACCCATCTTGCCCTCAGCAATAAATTGTAAACTGTATAGCCTATACCCAGTTTTGAATGCTATTCTCAAACCAAGTCATTAAAGTTTCTATGACTATTAAAGACCCTTCATTTGCGTAGCCTGTTGGCTCTTTTTCTGGATTCTCAGGTTCTCAAAGAAATGAGAAATTCCTTGTCTTATTATTATTATTTTTGATTAATTTGCTTTTGTTCATCAAATCTTTATGCTTATGATAATTTGACCCATTCTATTTCTGTTTTATAATTTATAGATACACTTTTTACTAGTTTTGTTGACATTTTTCCTCGGTCCCCCCCCCCCCTCATTTTTAGTGGAAGAGATTCAAGGAATTAGATTATCAAACAAAAGAAAACAAAACTAAACACACCATTGCAGAAATTTTGTTTTCTTGTTCTTCTGTTGTTTAAATCATCTACCCATCTAATATTTAGTATTTATGGTACATTCTGTATAATTTATTTTATTTTATCTTGAGAGGTCCAAATTTATTACCAAAAAAATGATTGTTTTCTTTATAAAATCATACAATTTTATTTCTTTTTAAAATTATAAAAAAAAAGGGGGGGCACCTGGGTGGCTCAGTCAGTTGAGCGTCCAACTTCAGCTCAGGTCATGATCTCACAGTTCATAAGTTTGAGCCCAGTGTCAGGCTCTGTGCTGACAGCTCCGAGCCTGGAGCCTGCTTTGGATTCTGTGTCTCGCTCTCTCTCTGCC
The DNA here is from genome assembly GCF_023721935.1 of Panthera uncia. Lineage (NCBI taxonomy): Eukaryota > Metazoa > Chordata > Mammalia > Carnivora > Felidae > Panthera > Panthera uncia. The sequence continues at coordinate 28,167,181 of NC_064811.1, forward strand.
CCTCCCCTGCTCATGCTCTGTCTCTCTCTCTTTCTCAAAAATAAAAAATAAAAGATTAATTTTTTTTACTTATAAAAAAAATTATGCCTATTTTTTTCATGTGTATCATCCTCTCACAAACATTTTGCAAACTCGTTGCTTTTTCTGTTTTTGTTTTTGTTTTTGGTTTTTGGTTTTGGGTTTTTTTTTTTTTTTTTTTTTTTTTTTTTTTTTTTTTTTTTTTTTTTGCCTAGTGTAATTCTGCTATACATTAGCTTTGGGTTTGCTATGTGAATGATAAAATTAAAGTGATATAAATGATTTTATGATGGTTTATTCAGTGTAGGGTGAGCTGAAATAGTGTAAAGTGATTTATGTAACTGAGTATTAACTATTAAAATATATATTTTGTTTGATTTTTAGTGCATCATTACTTTTCTATAAATTACTTAAAATAATATATTATAGGGGCACCTGGGTGGCTCAGTCGGTTAAGCATCCGACTTTAGCCAAGGTCATGATCTCACAGTCTGTGAGTTCGAGCCCTGCATTGGGCTCTGTGCTGACAGCTCAGAGCCTGAAGCCTGATTCAGATTCTGTGTCTCCCTCTCTCTCTCTGCCCTTCCCCTGCTCATGCTCTGTCTCTCTTTGTCTCACAAATAAGTAAAAACATTAAAAAAATAAAAATATATATGTATTGTAAGCTCCTTGCATTATAGTAACAAGATTTCAATTTTTTATCGTTGTCTTAGGATCATGTTTCATTTAATAAATACTTATTTAATACCTGCCATGTACTGTTCAGGAAACAATGGTGAATATGAGATGTGAGGTGTCTGTTCTCCTACGTTGCTAATAATTACATGAATTATTTGAATCTGGTATAAATGGCATCAGAAAATTGACTAAATCTAAGTAGAGACAGAACATTTCGTTGAATGTGATTCCTTGAATAAAAATCTGGTTAGGTATAAGTGTTGACATTTATATTTATTAAGGCAGATGATAGATAGAATGTTGCCGTTTCCATTGTGAACATACATATCAAGAAAAAAAGTACTTGGTTACATTCTCCCTTGACATACTCAGGTTTACTTTGCTACCTAGGCTATTTCATCAGAAAACAGGCAGCTTTCTCTTAAGTTGTTTTCATTCCTTCAGTAAAACAAATTCTCTTTGAGACATTTAAATTCACATTTTGAATTTCCATGATACCTCTCTCTTCTCTTCAGTAACCATTTTAATCCAATTCTAACTGACAAATTCTTCCTCAAAAGAAAATGGATAAAATCCATCCTCTTGAAAATGGGACTTAATACGACCCCTTTGGCCTGGCATGAGGGTTTATTTATGAAAATAATAATAATAATTACTACTTGTAGATTTGGTCACCTTTGTTTTTTTTTATCTCAGTATATGATATATTACAAAGAACTGTTTATTTATTTACATGTTTTAAATATTTTTGGAGTAACTACATGAACTGAACATTGCTTTTAAATGTTTTCGTGTTAGAACTTAAGAGTTACACATTTAGTTTTATACATTAATAACCATGGTTATAGATATTGAGAAATACCAAGGAAATCTCTGGATAGCCAAATGGGAGTCCAGTGGTTACTTTTAAGTATACTGTCTTTTGAAAGATGCTATAAAGAAATATATATATATATATATATATATATATATAAAATAAATATATATATAAATACAAACACATATATATATTTCTTAGATTATTTTGAATGAGTGGTATCTTTTTTTTGTTGTCAGAGGATTAAATATTTATTTTTATTTGAAGCATATTACATGTATATATTATTTGAAGCATATTATATATACATATACAATATGTATAATATTATATACATGTAATATGCTTCAAATAAAAGTAAATATTTAATCCTCTGACAACAAAAAAAGGATGAGATCACTCACTCATAATAATTTAAGAAAATTAAACATTTGCAAAGAATGAAATTGTTTTTACATTTATCATCATTATATGGCTACTTAGCATAAAAAGAACAAAATATTGTCACATTTTAACATCCATAGGTATAATTATATTTTTGCTGAAGAAATAATTTTCATTAACAAAATGAATGTCTTTCCTTTAGAGAGACATGAAAGAGAGACCTCATGAAATATAGGCAAGTTGTTTGTACATTTTGTCTTGAATTGATTTCATATTTCTGAGTTCACAAGCGGGGATTTAGCGTAGCAAGAAGCAGAAATGAAAAGGATATATGGGTGGCAAGCCATTCATAACTTTTCAAACACTTATCAAAACTGTCCATAGAAAGTATTTTCACACTTCTATAATAGTTATCATTTTTACCTGACAAATTTATCACCAAAATGAAAGACTTAGTAGGTGTGAATTCAAAAGCTCTCTGCTAATCATAATTTATTAGCATTTCAGAAGGGTGCCAGATGTCTCTTGAATTTATTTTTTCTGAGTTGTTCCAATTTTAAATTATTACTAATGTTACTAGTACTACTTGTAGGTAAATGTCCTTGAATGAATTCCAACCGGTTATAGGCACTATACGATAGTCTAAAATGGAGTCAAGCCTGAGTGTCTCTGTTTAACTGTTAGCTTTCTGCTCACAGGCATTTATTTGCATACACGTAAAAACAGATAACAGGTGAAAGGAGAAGGTCCATAATAATTTATGAAAAGAGCCAATACGATGGGCAAGGCATGGTATATACATACATATATATTTTTAAAACTTGGTTTTTGCCCCTTAGTTGTTTCTTTTTTCCACTCAATTTATGTTTAAGTTTTTATTGTATATTTCCATAACATTAAGTACATCTCACTATTTTTCCATGTAAGCATTTAAAACCATAAATGTCTAAGTATAGATTTATTTTCCTCCCACAAATTTTGGCATATGATTCATTTTCATTAGATACAAAATATTTTAAAATTCATCTTGTGTTTTCTTTTTTTTTTTCTTAAGGAGGAGTTGATATTATTTAATTTTTCAAATATTTGGAGTTTCTTTAGTACCCTTCTGTTACTGATGTCTAATTAAATTTAACTATGATCAGAGAATATATTGTATATAAATTGAGTCTGTGTAACTTGAGAAAATTTATTTCATGGCTCAGGATGTGATAATCATATTCAATGTCCCTATGAACTTGAGCAGAATGTACTCTTTTGTTGTTGGGTATAGGGTTTTACAAATGTAAATTTGTTTGATACTTTTCAAATGTTCTATAATTTTAGTGTTTTTCTTAAGTCTAATTCTCACACCAATTACTGAGAGAAAGATGCTGAAATTTTCAACTGCTTGCAGATTTGATTTTTCATTTGAGTTTATTTTTTTCTTGCATTCTGAAGCTTTACAACAGTATCCTTCCATTTCTTCCATCATCTCTTGAGGTATATTGATCTATTTTCCTAAGGTATATATTTGAAATTCACAAAGCCTTGATACTATTTTGCTTTAACCAAACAACTATCTTTTAAAGATTTCTTTACATACTAAAAATTATATTTAGTAGCATAGTTTTATCTGCCCATTTCATTATCTGTCATTTCTAGGTTTAATTCTATCCAGAATTTTTTTTTTCTTGTTATGGGTCATATTCTTCTGCTTCCTCATTTGTTGCTGTTGTTGTTTTTATACAACATGTAATTTTCTGTTGCTGAGTGGTAAACTTTATTGTTCTTTTTTCAAAGATTGTTAAATAATTTTTCCAGGGTTTCAGTAGCCTACAATGAATGTATGATATATATAGCAAATTCTCTACTCTCTGTCTAAATGGATTTTAAGCAACTCCCCAGTCCTTTGTGAGATCTAGGAATTGTTTGTCTGAAGGATCTCTAATATTTTTTTTGCAAATTCTTGACTAGTTACATATATATTCTGTCTATGCATGTGCAGATCAGTATATAAAGACTCAAGAGGTGACCATATGAAAATTTCTGGAACACTTTCTCCACATAGCTCCCTCCTCTCTGGAATGGTAACTCCAGGCTTCCTGATCTCAAGTTTCTGTCTCCTCAAGTCAACATACCATGTTCTTCTCTCTCTCCTCAAGTCAGGGAACATACCATGTCCTTCTGGATTTCCTCAAATCAGGGAGAATACTAACTTCTTCACTGGATCACATGCTGAAAACTACCTCCACACAGAAAGTCTGGGCAAAGGTAAAGCTCACCTCCTTATCTTAAAAGTTACTGTTCTTAACTGGTCATTGCCTGATAGCTGCAATTTTTTTTTGTATTGCTTGTTTATTTTAACTGTTTATATCAGAAAAGTAATTCTACACCCTGATACTCCCTCAAGAGCACAAGTGGAAGTGTTGTACCTCACTTTAAAATAGATTTTACTATTACACAATAATTTTTTTTTAGTTTGTTTATTTATTTATTTATTTATTTTATTTTTTATTTTTTATTTTTTAATATATGAAATTTACTGTCAAATTGGTTTCCATGCAACACCCAGTGCTCATCACAAAAGGTGCCCTCCTCAATACCCATCACCCACCCTGCCCTCCCTCCCACCCCCCATCAACCCTCAGTTTGTTCTCAGTTTTTAACAGTCTCTTATGCTTTGGCTCTCTCCCACTCTAACCTCTTTTTTTTTTTTTTTTTCCTTCCCCTCCCCCATGGGTTTCTGTTATGTTTCTCAGGATCCACATAAGAGTGAAACCATATGGTATCTGTCTTTCTCTGTATGGCTTATTTCACTTAGCATCACACTCTCCAGTTCCATCCATGTTGCTACAAAAGGCCGTATTTCATCTTTTCTCATTGCCACGTAGTATTCCATTGTGTATATAAACCACAATTTCTTTATCCATTCATCAGTTGATGGACATTTAGGCTCTTTCCATAATTTGGCTATTGTTGAGAGTGCCGCTATAAACATTGGGGTACAGGTGCCCCTATGCATCAGTACTCCTGTATCCCTTGGATAAATTCCTAGCAGTGCGATTGCTGGGTCATAGGGTAGGTCTATTTTTAATTTTCTGAGGAACCTCCACACTGCTTTCCAGAGCGGCTGCACCAATTTGCATTCCCACCAACAGTGCAAGAGGGTTCCTGTTTCTCCACATCCTCTCCAGCATCTATAGTCTCCTGATTTCTTCATTTTGGCCACTCTGACTGGCGTGAGGTGATATCTGAGTGTGGTTTTGATTTGTATTTCCCTGATGAGGAGCGACGTTGAGCATCTTTTCATGTGCCTGTTGGCCATCTGGATGTCTTCTTTAGAGAAGTGTCTATTCATGTTTTCTGCCCATTTCTTCACTGGGTTATTTGTTTTTCGGGTGTGGAGTTTGATGAGCTCTTTATAGATTTTGGATACTAGCCCTTTGTCCGATGTGTCATTTGCAAATATCTTTTCCCATTCCGTTGGTTGCCTTTTAGTTTTGTTGGTTGTTTCCTTTGCTGTGCAGAAGCTTTTTATCTTCATAAGGTCCCAGTAATTCACTTTTGCTTTTAATTCCCTTGCCTTTGGGGATGTGCCGAGTAAGAGATTGCTACGGCTGAGGTCAGAGAGGTCTTTTCCTGCTTTCTCCTCTAAGGTTTTGATGGTTTCCTGTCTCACATTCAGGTCCTTTATCCATTTTGAGTTTATTTTTGTGAATGGTGTGAGAAAGTGGTCTAGTTTCAACCTTCTGCATGTTGCTGTCCAGTTCTCCCAGCACCATTTGTTAAAGAGACTGTCTTTTTTCCATTGGATGTTCTTTCCTGCTTTGTCAAAGATGAGTTGGCCATACGTTTGTGGGTCTAGTTCTGGGGTTTCTATTCTATTCCATTGGTCTATGTGTCTGTTTTTATGCCAATACCATGCTGACTTGATGATGACAGCTTTGTAGTAGAGGCTAAAGTCTGGGATTGTGATGCCTCCTGCTTTGGTCTTCTTCTTCAAAATTACTTTGGCTATTCGGGGCCTTTTGTGGTTCCATATGAATTTTAGGATTGCTTGTTCTAGTTTCGAGAAGAATGCTGGTGCAATTTTGATTGGGATTGCATTGAATGTGTAGATAGCTTTGGGTAGTATTGACATTTTGACAATATTTATTCTTCCAATCCATGAGCAGGGAATGTCTTTCCATTTCTTTATATCTTCTTCAATTTCCTTCATAAGCTTTCTATAGTTTTCAGCATACAGATCTTTTACATCTTTGGTTAGATTTATTCCTAGGTATTTTATGCTTCTTGGTGCAATTGTGAATGGGATCAGTTTCTTCATTTGTCTTTCTGTTGCTTCATTGTTAGTGTATAAGAATGCAACTGATTTCTGCACATTGATTTTGAATCCTGCAACTTTGCTGAATTCATGTATCAGTTCTAGCAGACTTTTGGTGGAGTCTATCGGATTTTCCATGTATAATATCATGTCATCTGCAAAAAGCGAAAGCTTGACTTCGTCTTTGCCAATTTTGATGCCTTTGATTTCCTTTTGTTGTCTGATTGCTGATGCTAGAACTTCCAGCACTATATTAAACAACAGCGGTGACAGTGGGCATCCCTGTCGTGTTCCTGATCTCAGGGAAAAAGCTCTCAGTTTTTCCCCGTTGAGGATGATGTTAGCTGTGGGCTTTTCATAAATGGCCTTTATGATCTTTAAGTATGTTCCTTCTATCCCGACTTTCTCAAGGGTTTTTATTAAGAAAGGGTGCTGGATTTTGTCAAAGGCCTTTTCTGCATCGATTGACAGGATCATATGGTTCTTCTCTTTTTTTTTGTTAATGTGATGTATCACGTTGATCGATTTGCGAATGTTGAACCAGCCCTGCATCCCAGGAATGAATCCCACTTGATCATGGTGAATAATTCTTTTTATATGCTGTTGAATTCGATTTGCTAGTATCTTATTAAGAATTTTTGCATCCATATTCATCAGGGATATTGGCCTGTAGTTCTCTTTTTTTACTGGGTCTCTGTCTGGTTTAGGAATCAAAGTAATACTGGCTTCATAGAATGAGTCTGGAAGTTTTCCTTCCCTTTCTATTTCTTGGAATAGCTTGAGAAGGATAGGTATTATCTCTGCTTTAAATGTCTGGTAGAACTCCCCTGGGAAGCCATCTGGTCCTGGACTCTTATTTGTTGGGAGATTTTTGATAACCGATTCAATTTCTTCGCTGGTTATGGGTCTGTTCAAGCTTTCTATTTCCTCCTGATTGAGTTTTGGAAGAGTGTGGGTGTTTAGAAATTTGTCCATTTCTTCCAGGTTGTCCAATTTGCTGGCATATAATTTTTCATAGTATTCCCTGATAATTGTTTGTATCTCTGAGGGATTGGTTGTAATCATTCCATTTTCATTCATGATTTTATCTATTTGGGTCATCTCCCTTTTCTTTTTGAGAAGCCTGGCTAGAGGTTTGTCAATTTTGTTTATTTTTTCAAAAAACCAACTCTTGGTTTCGTTGATCTGCTCTACAGTTTTTTTAGATTCTATATTGTTTATTTCTGCTCTGATCTTTATTATTTCTCTTCTTCTGCTGGGTTTAGGCTGCCTTTGCTGTTCTGCTTCTATTTCCTATAGGTGTGCTGTTAGGTTTTGTATTTGGGATTTTTCTTGTTTCTTGAGATAGGCCTGGATTGCAATGTATTTTCCTCTCAGGACTGCCTTCGCTGCATCCCAAAGCGTTTGGATTGTTGTATTTTCATTTTCATTTGTTTCCATATATATTTTAATTTCTTCTCTAATTGCCTGGTTGACCCACTCATTCGTTAGTAGGGTGTTCTTTAACCTCCATGCTTTTGGAGGTTTTCCAGACTTTTTCCTGTGGTTGATTTCAAGCTTCATAGCATTGTGGTCTGAAAGTATGCATGGTATAATTTCAATTCTTGTAAACTTATGAAGGGCTGTTTTGTGACCCAGTATATGATCTATCTTGGAGAATGTTCCATGTGCACTCGAGAAGAAAGTATATTCTGTTGCTTTGGGATGCAGAGTTCTAAATATATCTGTCAAGTCCATCTGATCCAATGTATCATTCAGGGCCCTTGTTTCTTTATTGACTGTGTGTCTAGATGATCTATCCATTTCTGTAAGTGGGGTGTTAAAGTCCCCTGCAATGACCACATTCTTATCAATAAGGTTGCTTATGTTTATGAGTAATTGTTTTATATATCTGGGGGCTCGGGTATTTGGCGCATAGACATTTATAATAGTTAGCTCTTCCTGGTGGATAGACCCTGTGATTATTATATAATGCCCTTCTTCATCTCTTGTTACAGCCTTTAATTTAAAGTCTAGTTTGTCTGATATAAGTATGGCTACTCCAGCTTTCTTTTGGCTTCCAGGAGCATGATAAATAGTTCTCCATCCCCTCACTCTCAATCTAAAGGTGTCCTCAGATCTAAAATGAGTCTCTTGTAGACAGCAAATAGATGGGTCTTGTTTTTTTATCCATTCTGATACCCTATGTCTTTTAGTTGGCGCATTTAATCCATTTACATTCAGTGTTATTATAGAAAGATATGGGTTTAGAGTCATTGTGATGTCTGTATGTTTTATGCTTGTAGTGATGTCTCTGGTATTTTGTCTCACAGGATCCCCCTTAGGATCTCTTGTAGGGCTGGTTTCGTGGTGACAAATTCCTTCAGTTTTTGTTTGTTTGGGAAGACCTTTATCTCTCCTTCTATTCTAAATGACAGACTTGCTGGATAAAGGATTCTCGGCTGCATATTTTTTCTGTTTAGCACACTGTAGATATCGTGCCAAGCCTTTCTGGCCTGCCAAGTTTCAAAGGAGAGATCAGACCCGAGTCTTATAGGTCTCCCTTTATATGTGAGGGCACGTTTATCCCTTGCTGCTTTCAGAATTTTCTCTTTATCCTTGTATTTTGCCAGTTTCACTATGATATGTCGTGCAGAAGATCGATTCAAGTTACGTCTGAAGGGAGTTCTCTGTGCCTCTTGGATTTCAATGCCTTTTTCCTTCCCCAGTTCAGGGAAGTTCTCAGCTATAATTTGTTCAAGTACCCCTTCAGCACCTTTCCCTCTCTCTTCCTCCTCTGGGATACCAATTATGCGTATATTATTTTTTTTTAGTGTATCACTTAGTTCTCTAATTTTCCCCTCATACTCCTGGATTTTTTTATCTCTCTTTCTTTCAGCTTCCTCTTTCTCCATAACTTTATCTTCTAGTTCACCTATTGTCTCCTCTGCATCTTCAAGCCGAGCCATCGTGGATTCCATTTTGTTTTGCATTTCGTTTAAAGCGTTTTTCAACTCCTCGTGACTGTTCCTTAGTCCCTCGATCTTTGTGGCAAGAGATTCTCTGCTGTCCTGTATACTGTTTTCAAGCCCAGTGATTAATTTTATGACTATTATTCTAAATTCACTTTCTGTTATATTATTTAAATCCTTTTTGATCAGTTCATTAGCTGTTGTTATTTCCTGGAGATTCTTCTGAGGGGAATTCTTCCGTTTGGTCATTTTGGAGAGTCCCTGGCGTGGTGAGGACCTGCAGTGCACTTCCCCTGTGCTGTGGTGTATAACTGGAGTTAGTGGGCGGGGCTGCAGTCCGACCCGATGTCTGCCCCCAGCCCACTGCTGGGGCCACAGTCAGACTGGTGTGTGCCTTCTCTTCCCCTCTCCTAGGGGCGGGATTCACTGTGGGGTGGCGTGGCCCGTCTGGGCTACTTGCACACTGCCAGGCTTGTGTTGCTGGGGATCTGGCGTATTAGCTGGGGTGGGTAGGCAAGGTGCACAGGGGGTGGAGGGGCAGGCTTAGCTCGCTTCTCCTTAGGTGATCCACTCCAGGAGGAGCCCTGTGGCAGCGGGAGGGAGTCAGATCCGCTGCCGGAGGTTTGGCTCCGCAGAAGCACAGAGTTGGGTGTTTGCGCGGAGCGAGCAAGTTCCCTGGCAGGAACTGGTTCCCTTTGGGATTTTGGCTGGGGGATGGGCGGGGGAGATGGCGCTGGCGCCTTTGTTCCCCGCCAAGCTGAGCTCTGCCGTCTGGGGGCTCAGCAGCTCTCCCTCCCTTTGTCCTCCAGCCTTCCCGCTTTCCGCGCAGAGCTGTTAACTTATGACCTCCCAGACGCTAAGTCGCGCTTGCTGTCGGAACTCAGTCCGTTCGGCCCCTCCGCTTTTGCCAGCCAGACTCGGGGGCTCCGCTTGGCCGGCGAGCCGCCCCTCCGCCCCGGCTCCCTCCCGCCAGTCCGTGGAGCGCGCACCGCCTCGCCGCCCTTCCTACCCTCTTCCGTGGGCCTCTCGTCTGCGCTTGACTCCGGAGACTCCCTTCTGCTAATCCTCTGGCGGTTTTCTGGGTTCTTTAGGCAGGTGTAGGTGGAATCTAAGTGATCGGCAGGACGTGTTGTGAGCCCCGCGTCCTCCTACGCCGCCATCTTCCGGAACCCCCCACAATAATTTTTTTAAGACACAAATACGACAATGCCCTATCTGAAACACCTAAATGGCTATGTAATACCTATACAAAGACTCAAAATTAGTTGAGTTTAAAATGCCATTCAAGATCTGATCAATGTTTACGTGTATAAACTTTCAGGTTACTATATCTTAAAGAAAAAATAGTGCCCTAAATAGAAGAATGTGGGGTTTCTTAAACACAGTTTGGGATTTCTCCCAATTTTAACTCCATTTAATTTTATGTAATTCATCATTTTCTCAAAAATTCCTTTAGATTTCCCTTTCTTAACACTTATACTCTTCTACTAGATACAAAGTGAATATATATACATAAGGTGTTCAGTGTCTACAATATTGGACTTTCCTTAACAATGAAATCTATTGATAAATATCATTGCCATTTACTTTCTATTGCCAAGTTCTTTATATGGTATCATGTATATAACCACCTTATTCCTTCCATTTAACTTTATAAATGTTTGCAGTCAGATAGTAGAAACAGAAAAGTTCGATTCAAATCTTAGAAACTGACAATTTTTAGAGTTGAAACTGATAAATCCTTACAGGATTTCTAATTATTATATAAAACACTACTGCATAACTTGGTGGATTGTATAGGAACAGTTTTATTATTTCTCATGATTCCATGGGCTGCAGTCAATTAAGGGGCTGACTTGTCTGGAACAGACAAAATGAGCCATTCAGGGGCACTTGGATGGGTCAGTGGGTTAAGATTCTGACTTTGGCTCAGGTCATGATCTTACGGTTCGTGAGTTACGGTCAGTGAGTTAAAGCCCTTCAGATTCTGTGTCTCCCTGTCTCTCTGCCCCTCCTCTGCTCCCGCTCTGTCTCTCTCTCTCTCTCTCTCTCTCTCTTTCTCTCTCTCTCAAAAATAAATAAACAGTAAAAAAAAAATGACTCATGCACATGTTTATGCAGTCAGCTGGGGGGTCAGATGGGACTGTGAGATGTAATACCTCTGCTCTTGACCACTTAGTCTCTGTATGTAGCTAGGGCTTTTCACAGAGTGGTGGCTCAATTCTAAAGGCATGAGGTGAAAACTGGCTGCCCTTTTGAGTCTGGGTATGTAAGTACCCTAATGTTACTTGTGACAGATTCCATTGTCAGTCACAAGTCCTGCCTACATTCGGGGCAGAGGAAATAATCTCCATTTCTTGATAAGAGAAATGGTACGTATGCGTACAGAAGGAACGAATTGTGGGGGAACACTGCCTGAGACCGGTCTCCCCAGGTTGAAAAACACTGAATTCTCATTGTCTCCTTATATCCCTCTTTCAGTGTAGTTTTCTTTTTTTTTTTTTTTCCAATGGACTTGGAATGCAGGAAGACCCATGACTAGGAATGTTGATGGTTTGTATGAGTCTTTATTCCTGTTGTGTTGTGGCAGCCACATCATCTTATCTTATCTATTTGAAACATTTATATCTCTTTCCTGGGAACAAACCTGGTTAGGCTTTGTATTCTAAGATGTTATTGCAGATTCTATCTGTGAAATGATTTTTTTCTTCCCATTCATTCCTGTTAAGCATCCTAGGCTCTAAACTTATAGTTTTTAAAAATGTTATTTTCCATTCTTTATCACAGAGAAGAACTTTACCAAAAGATATAAAAATGAACTAATACTAAAATCAACAATTTCAAAAGTATATTTGACATATTGTGGCAAAACTAAAAATATTATGTTTTAAATTGGTAATTTCATCTTTCCTAACATATAATAGGTATATACTATAAATGTATAAATATAAATATCATATATGATATATATTTTGCTTCCAAAACAAAATAAGTGACGATGGAAATATTAAGTAACTGTAAACGTATTTCACTCTACTATTTAGGAAAAAATAGGATAATATATTACAAAACAAATTACTCTTCATAACTATAAAAATAGATCGCAGACATCTAACAATGTCTGTTAGGCATAAAATAATATTTAAATACAGTGGGGAAAATTAATTGTTTCACTCATATTATCAAGGATAATACCAAAAAATATGCTTTCAGATACATTTACTGTTTTATTTTCTTTTTTAACTCTCTAAATATCCATCTCATAGATGTATATGTGATTACAGACATATGCCATCTTAGACTTTGGAGTATAATCATATCAAAATAAATTTGCATTGAGATAGTTGAGATCATTATACTTACAGCTAATCATTCTGTCATACAAATTATTTAGAAGTTTGCTTTCCTAAATTGATAGTTTTATCTTGAACTCCTAGAAAATATGCAAATCAAGCTTTTTAGATACAGACACAAATTTATATCAGGTAGCATGTCTTCTAGCCAGGTTACACAAAAGTAAACGAAATATGGCCTTAAGATTATATAAATTTATTATCTCAATAAATTAATATATGAATTAGGAAAACTAGTAGGGCTTCTAATGCTGTGTCAATGGCATCTTAAGTACATAGGTTCTTTCCAGGTTTCCATCATGGCTTCCATAGTATTTTTCATTTTGTCCCTTAACTTAGCTCCCATCATAGACAATACTGCCTTTTATAATTCCTAACATCCCATCAAGATGTGTAACAGAAAACTGAAAAAATGGCGTGTCTATCTTCCAAATGATTCTTTTTAAGAGCAAGGAGATTCTCTTCAGTTATCTTATAGAAGACTTTTCCTCAGTGAGCCAAACTGGGTCAAATTATGATTTCAAAATGAATTGCTGTTAACAGAAATGGTTGTCTTTAAATTGGGCAGTTCAAATTTACTTCACATCTGCAGGCAGTCACTGTTATACAGTATGCAAATTATATTTGGGTGAATGTTAGTGTTTCATTTATTTTTTTTTTAATTTACATCTAGAGATTTGTCAGATACTGTAATCTGAAATAATTATTCAATCTGAGATTCATATTCCATAATCAGCTACATTTGTCACTGAACAGCCCCAAAGATGTTGCTAATTAATAGAATAAATGTTCAAAATAACTTTTTATGCAATAAATTGATAGCTTGTTAACTAGCAAAATCAATATTATGAATGGAATTTAATTGGTTAAATTAGTGAATTATTGAAAATGTGTGGACCAGCCTAAATGTTATAGAAGCACTTGTTTCCTTTGCATGGATGATGTAGACAAATTTATATTAAGGGCACCTGGGTGGCTCAGTCAGTTAAGTGTCTGACTCTTGATTTCAGCTCAGGTCATGATATTGGGGTTTGTGAGTTTGAGCCCCATGGGGGGCTCTGCACTGACAGTGCAGAGCCTGTTTGGGATTCTACCTCTCCCATCTCTCTCTGTCCCTGTTTGCACCCTCTCCTTCTCAAAATGAATAAATCAATAAAAAAAATGAGAATTTATAGTAAGCCCTTTACTTTTAACCATTCAGAATGCTATCCAAGGTTCCCTGGAAATATTCATTTGTTCAGACACAGGATATAGATGAGAGTGGATATCTGGTGACTCTTATAAGGTGGACTGAAATCAGCCTCCAGAGTAGTGTCATGTTGCCTTGATATAACCTTTCATAAAAGGAGAGTTTAAAGAGTAATGTGCTTTGGCTAGTGTCTACACATTTGGAAGTACCAATGGTTATCATCTCTTTCCAGTGCTACATCAAACACGTAATACTGATTGCTGAAAATTGGCCAGGATAAGAATATCTGCATCATGGAAATCAAATGCTAGATATCATTTTTTGTTTTAATAATTATTTATTTACTTACTTGGCTTATCAGTACACCACTGATTTAAAGCAACTAATCCAGGAAGCATGCCTGTCTGAAGTTACACAACATGATTAAATAACCATACCCAATTATTACGATATCTTCTATGAGTAGTGACAGAAATTAGTCTGAGATGGGCTCTGACATCTTCAAGTTTGCCCAAAAAGAAATATAGTCCTTAACATCCTGTAATTACTTGCTTGTCTTTGGGCAAAAGCAGAGCAAAGCAAAACAAATACATAAAGCAAAAAAAAAAAAAAATACTAGTAATTATGAACAACTAAACTGTCTTGAAAATTCATAAACCATCTAGTGGTGCATACCTACATTATTTTGAATTCTGTTGGTAAGAAAAAAATAACATGATTTGGGTAGGCAAACAAAAGTTTTCGCTAAAATATCAATCATTCTTATTCTCTCTCTCTCTCTCTCTGCATGTATTCTTATCAGCCAGCTATTCTGAATAATAAACACACCCATGCTTATTTATTATCATAGTCAGTATATAGGTTGGCTAGGAGGTTGGCTAAGCTATGCTGGGTTTTGCTGAGTTGTTTTGCTCAAGGTGAAGCTCCATCTGGTATCAGCTCCTTATCCTTGGTTGGGCTTAGGTCTGTGTCATATATGCTCATTCTATGTCCCAGTCTGAAGTGGCAGCAGCTAACCCAGGAATGTTATTTTTATGTGATGATAGATTTGTAAGAAGTCCAACACTAGCAAGTAAGCATATGACAATGAACTTTGGCAAGTTATATTGTCAAGTCCAAAGTCAAGGAGTAGGATATATACTCCCACCATGAAGTAAAAATATCATAGGACCAAGCCCAATACATAAAAAAGAAAATGATTAGGGAAACTACACAATGTTTCATAGAAATAAACCTGCGCAAATTGGCCATTTATGCTTAGGATGTGCAGCAGGAGAAAATATACTTACACTAATAAATAACCTTAATGAGCTGGAATTTTCATGGCCTGAGAGAATATTCTACAAATGTACCCAAAACACCAAAATTAAGTAATTAACTTCAAGCGTATATTAGGAACACTCATAAAGGATGGATGGTTTTGCCTCAGGTTGAATGAACAAGATTCTTTTCTGAGCCAGAAACAATGTATTCTATTTCTCATGGAACATCAAGGGGCATGAGCTTTCTCTTTCCTTTCCTTCCCCTTCTCTCCACTCCTTTAGAGAAAGGAGATGAGAAGACATAAGATTTGCCCAGGCAGAGGAGTACTCAACATGTACTTAGAAATCTTGAGGACAGAAAACCCCTAAGCTTATAAGGAAGCTGATTTAAAAGAAATAGGAATTTCTGTACACTGTTGGTGGGAATGTACATTGGTATAGCCATTGTGGAAAACAGTATGGATGATCCTCAAAAAATGAAAAATAGAAGTAACATATGATCCAGTAATTCTACTACTGGGTACTTACCCAAAGAAACTGAAAATACTAATTCAACTAATTATATATATATATATGTGTGTGTGTGTGTGTGTGTGTGTGTGTGCACTCCTATGTCTACTTCAGAATTATTTACAATAGCCAAGATATGGAAGAAACCTAAGTGTCCATTGATAGATGAATTGATAAAGAAGATGTGGTGTGTGTGTGTGTGTGCGTGTGCGTGTGTGATATGATTTCACTCATATGTGGAATCTAAGAAAAAAAAATGAGCAAACAAAAAGCAGATCAGACTTATAAATACACAGAACAAACCGGAGGATGCCAGAGTTGAGGAAGGATTGGGAATGGGCAAAATGGATAAAAGCAAGTGGGAGGTATAGGGTTCCAGTTATGGAATGACTAAATCCTGGGAATAAAAGACACAAAATAAAGTATATAGTCTATATTATAGTAACTTTGTATGAGAATGAATGGCGGCTACATTTGTGGTGAGCAGAGCCTAATGTATACATCTATTAAATCACTATGCTATGCACCTGGAACTATGTAAAATTAAGTGTCAATTATACTAAAAAAAAATAGAAGCATACTTTGCTTTATTGAATTTCACTTGAGAAAGCCTCATGGATACTGTGATTTTTATGGATTGAAACTTTGTGGCAACCTTGCATCAAGCAAGTACATCAAAGCCACTTTTACCAAGAATAGCATTTGCTCATTTTGTATCTTGTGTCATATTTTAGTCATTCTCCCAGCATTTCAAATATTTTTATTATTATTATGTCTGTAATGGTGATCTTTGATCAGTGATTTTTTTTTTTTACGTTGCTATTGTAATCATTTTGGAGTGCCATGAGCCATGCCCATATAAGATGACAAATAAGATGCCCATATAAGATGACAAGTGATAGGTGTGCTCTTACTGCTTCTCTGATGGGTCACTCCCATCTTTCCCTCTTCTCAGGCCTCCCTAGTCCCTCAGACACAAAACTTAAATTATTTTGGAAATTAAACCAATTAATAACCCTACAATGGGCTCTGTGGGTTCAAGTGAAAGGAATAGGGCTCCGAATAGAGCCACAGCATTCTCTTAAGTCAAAACCTAACCCAGGGAAAGGCCTTAACTTGAGGGGGGTGAGGAAATTGAGGAAGAAGGGTTTGGAGCTAGCAGAGGATGACTCACGAAATCTAAGGAAAAAAGCCATCACCAAAACGTAGCAGTGCAAGGTGAAAAAGCAAGTGCTAATGTTAAAAGTCCAGCAAGTTATGTAGATCTAGCTAACATAACTTTGGAAGGTGGTTACCATAAACAACACATTTTCAAGTAAATGAAACAGCCTTCTATGGGAAGAAGTTGCCATCTAGGACATTCATAGGTAGAGAGGAAAAGTCAATGTCTGATTTCAACAAAGGACTGGCTGACTCTCTCATTACGAGCTAATACTGCTTGTGACTTTAAGTTAAATCCAGTGTTCATTTACCACTTTGCAATTGTAAAGCCCTTAAAAATTATGCTGAATCTACTCTGCCTGTGCTGTATAAATACAACAACAAAGCCTGGATGACAATATACTGCTACAGCATGGTTTACTGAATATTTTAAGCTCACTATTGAGACACACTGCTCAAAAAAAATCCTTTAAAAATATTATTATTCATCTTATATGGGTGCCTGGGTGGGTCAGTCAGTTAAGTGTCTGACTCTTGATTTCAGCTCAGCTCTTGATCTCACAGTTCATGAGTTTGAGCCCTGCCTAGGCTCTGTACTGACAATTCAGAGCCTGCTTGGGATTTTCTCTCTCTCTCCTTCTCTCTCAGCCCTTCCCATTCTCTCTCTCTCTCTCTCTCTCTCTCTCAAAAATAAATGAATTAGCTTAAAAACATA
Organism: Panthera uncia; assembly: GCF_023721935.1. Taxonomy (NCBI): domain Eukaryota; kingdom Metazoa; phylum Chordata; class Mammalia; order Carnivora; family Felidae; genus Panthera; species Panthera uncia. The sequence continues at coordinate 28,184,525 of NC_064811.1, forward strand.
TTATTGTTCATTGACAATGTACCTGGTCACCCCAGAACTCTGATAAAGATGTACCATAATATTAGTGTTGTTTTCATGCCTGGTAACACAAAATCCATTCTTCAGCTCATGGTTCAAGGGGTAATTTTGACTTTCAAGTCTCTCTGTATATATTCTTTTTTTTTTTTTACGTTTATTTTTGAGACAGAGAGAGACAGAGCATGAACGGGGGAGGGGCAGACAGAGAGGGAGACACAGAATCAGAAGCAGTCTCCAGGCTCTGAGCCATCAGCCCAGAGCCCGACGCGAGGCTCGAACTCACGGTCTGTGAGATCATGACCTGAGCTGAAGTCAGACACTTAACCGACCGAGCCACCCAGTCGCCCCATCTCTGTATATATTCTAAAGCCACAACTGTCATAGATAGGGATTTCTCTGATGGAACTGACCAAAGTAAGCTGAAAACCTTCTGAAAAGGATTCACTATTCTAGATGCCATTAAGAACATTACTGATTCATGAGAAGAGGGCAAATATCAACATTAATAGGAGTTTGAAAGAAGTTAATTCCAGCCCTCATGGATGGCTTTGAAGAGTTCAAGGCACTGATGAAGGAAGTAGCTGCAGGTTTGGTGGAAATAACAAGAGAACTAGAATTAAAAGCAGAGCCTGAAGATATGAATGAGTTGGTGCAAGCTCATGATAAAACTTGAATGGAGGAGGAGTTGTGTCTTACACAGGAGCAACTCAAGTGGTGTCTTGTGATGGAATTCACTCCTGGTGAGAGTGCTGTGAAGATTGTTGAATTGACAACAAATCATCTAGAACATTAAACTTAATTAACAAAACAGTGGAAAGGATTAGGAGTATTGATTCCAAAACTGAAATAAAATTCTACTGCAGGCGAAATGCATGAAAACTGTATTGTATACTGCAGTAAACCATTTGTGAAAGGAAGAGTCAACCGATGCAGCAACTGTTCTTATCTTAAGAAATTGCCACAGTCATTCCAACCTCCAACAACCACCGGCCTGACCAGCCAGCAGCCATCAACACTGAGGCAAGAACCTCCAATAACAAAAAGGGTATATGACACACTGAAAGCTCAGATGATGGTTAGCATTTTTTTTTAGCAATAAAGTATTTTTAAATTAAACTATGTACACTGTTTGTTAGACATAATGCTATTACACACTTAACAGACTACGGGATAGTATAAACAGTACTTTTATATGCACCGGGAAACAAAAATATTCATTTCATTTGCATTACTGTGGTATTCTTTTTATTACAATAATCTGCAACTGAAACCCTCTGTATCTCCAAAGTATGCCTGTGAATGCAAGCCCCTTGGTAACCACAAAGCAAAAACTGATAGTAGATGCAAAAAGATAGTAAAGGAATCTGAGCATTCCACCCTTCTGCTAGAGAAAGCCAGCAAACTACCAAAAAAGACAGCAAAAGAAAAAGGAAAGAGGAACTTCAAAACAGCCAGGACACAATTAACAAAGTGGTAATAAATACTTACCTATCGTAATCACTTTTAATGTAGATGAACTAAATTCTCCAATCAAAAGACATAGAGTGGCTAAATAATAAGAATAAGAATAAGATCTATCGGTATGTTGCCTACAAGAGACTCACTTCAGGTGGAAGGACATGAGAGACTGAAGGTGAAGCCATGGTGAGGAAAACTTCATGCAAATGGAAACCAAAAGAAAGCTGGGGGGCTAACCTTATATTAGACAAAATAGACTTTAAAACAAAAACTGTAATAAGAGACAGGGAAGGGTGTTACATAACGGCAAAAGGGGTCAATCCAACAAGAAGATATAACACTTGTGAATATTTATGCACCAAACCTGAAAACACCTAAATATATAAAGAAAATGTTACCAAAGGGAGAAATAGACAGCAATACAATAATAGCAGGGGACTTTAATACTCTCCTTATATCAATTGATAGAACATCCACTGGACAACCTAGAGAAATGGTCATGTTTACTAGAAGCATAAAACCTAGCAATACTGAGTCACAATGAAATAGAAAATCTGAAGAGACTGATTACTAGAATAGGAAGATTGAAACAGCAATCAAAAACTTCCAATCAAACAAAATTCCAGGACCAGATGCCTTTAGCAGTGAATTCTACCAAACATTTAAAGATTTAATATCTACTTCTCTCACTCTTCCAAAAAATTGAAAAGGAGGGCATGCTTCCAAACTTTTTTATGAGGCCAACATTACTCTGACTCTGATACCAAAATCAGAAAAGAACACCTCAAAAATAGAAAACTACAGGCCATTATCCCTAATAAATATGCATATGTGCAAAAATCTTCAATAAAATATTAACAACCCATGTTCAACAATATATTAAAAGGGTCATATACCATGACCAAGTGGGATTTATGTTAGGGCTGCAAGGATGGTTCTATATCTGCATATCAGTCAGTGTAATATGCCAAATTAACAAAATGGAGGATAAAAATCATGATGGTCTCAATAAATGCAGAAACAATATCTGGCAAAATTTAACATGCATTTATGATAAAACTCTCAACAAAGTTGATATGAAAGGAATGTCAAGCCAAATTTGACAAACCCACAACTAACATTAAACTCAGTGGTGGAAAGCTGAAAGCTTTTACTCTAAGATCAGGAACAAGGCAAAGATGCCCACTTTCAATTTTGTTCCATATAATATTGGAAATCCTAGCCAGAACAATTAAGCAAGAAAAACAAAAAGGAAGGAAGAAGTAAAAGTGTAACTATTTGCAGGTGGCATGGTACAATATATAGAAAATCCTGCAGACTCCACCAAAAAACAAAACAAAACAAAACAAAAAACAGAACAGAACACATTAGAATGAATGAATTCAGTTAAGTTGCAGGATACAGAATCAATACACAAAAATCTGTTGCATTTCCAGACACTAATAAACAACTATCAAAAGAAAAAAATTAGGATACACTCCATTTGCAATTGCATCAAAAAGAAAAAAGTACCTTGGAATAATTTCAACCAAGGAGGTGAAAGACCTATATTTTGAAATGTACAAGCCATTAGGAAGATAAATTGAAGGAAAGACATAAATAAACAGAAAGATATTCCATATTCATGGACTGGAAGAATTAATTTTGTTAAAATATCTATACAACCCAAAGCAATCTACAGATTCATTGAAATTCTTATCAAAATTCCAATGGCATTTATCACTGATCTAGAATAAATAATGCTAAAATTTGTATGGAACCAAAAAAGATCCCAAAGAACCGAAACAATCCTGAGAAATAAAAATAAAGCTGGAGATATCACATGTTTAGATTTCAAATTATACTACAAAGCTGTCATAATCAACAGTATAATATTAGCACAAAAATAGACATAGATCAAAGAACAGAATACAGAGGCCAGAAATAAATCCATGCATATATGGTTAACTAATTTATGACAAAGGAGTCAAACTGGGAAAAGGACAATCTCTTCAATTGATGGTGCTGGAAAACTTTCATTAAAAAAAATGAAACTGGACCACTATCTTATATCATACACAAAAATTAACTCACAATGGATTAAAGACTTGAATGTTATACCTGAAATCATAAAACTCCTAGGAGAAAATAAGGCAGTAAGCTTCCTGACATTTATCATAATGATGACTTTTTTTTGTGTGTGTATATGATTCCAAAAGCAAAACCAGCAAAAAAAAAAAAAAAAAAAAAAGGCAAGTAGGACTACATCAAACTAAAATGCCTCTCCATAGCAAATAAAACCATCAACAAAATGAGAAGGCAACCTACTGAGCAGCAGAAAATATTTGCAAACCATGTATCTTATAAGGAATAATATACAAAATATAGAAAGAACTCCTACAACTCCGTAGCAAAAATACCACCCAACCAAACCAACAAATAAACAAAAGTGGCTAAAAATTTGGCAGAAGAAAAAAAACGGGCAGAAGATCTAAATAGTTTTCCAAAGAAGTCATGCTGATGGCCAACAGGTGCATGAAAGGGGGCTCAACATCACTAATCATCAGGAAAATGCAAATCAAAACCACAATGTGATATGGTCTCACACTTGTTAGAACAGTTACTATCAAAAAGATAAGTAGTAGCACATATTGGTGAGGATGTAGAGGGAACCCTTGTGCACTGTTGGTGAGAATATAAATTGGTTCGGTCAATGGAAAACAGTATGGAGATTCTTCAAAAAATTAAAAATAACACTACCGTATGATCTAGCAATTCCACTTCTGGGTATTGATTAAATCCAAAGAAAACAAAAACCCTAACTGGAAAAGATATATGCATTCCATGTTCATTGTGGCATTATTTATGATAGCCAAACTACAGAAACATCTTTATCAATGAATGGATGAATGGTGAAGAAAGTGTGGTTTATACATAGACAATGGAATTATTCAGCCACAAAAAGAAGGAAAGCTTACTATTGTGACAACATGGGTAGACTTTAAGGGCTTTATGGTAAGTGAAATAAGTCAGAGTGAGAAAGACAAATAGTATACTATCTCCCTTACAAGTAAAATCTAAAACAAACAAACAAACAAACACATAAAAAAGCAAACAAAAAAGCACACCAAGCTTATAGATACAGGGAACAGATTGGTGGTTATCAGAGTTTTAACTTCCACTTATAAAATTAATACAAGTCATGGAGATAATAATGTATAGCATGGTGACAGTAGTTAATAATGCTCTTTGCATATTTGAAACTCACTTAGAGAGTAAATCTTAAGTTACCCAAGGGGGAGGGAATCTGTATATATGGTGATGGATGTTAGCTAGATTTATTGTGGTGATCATTTTGCAATATATACAAATATCAGATCATTATGCTGTACACCTGAAACGAGTATAATATCATACGTCCATTGTATGTCAATTAAAAAGTGAGGGTTAGAGATTGTGGCCTAGAGCACTGAATGATTAGTGCTTTGGTGCATAGCCACATAATCAAACCATAATACAAAAGGAAGTTGGCATAGATTTCAGGTCACTGAAGTATATCATGACCAGTAAAATGGACATTCTGAGTTATTAAAAATTTCAAGACCCATAAAAATACAAAGTATGCTAATACTGATATGTGAAAAAAATGTTAAAACACACTTTCCTTAAAATAATGTTAGAAACATCATGATTCAAAAATATTAAATGTAAAATCCAATAGAAATATTCCATTATTATATCTAAATTTGTCTATGTGTTTAAACTTAATCTTAATTGTTCATAAAGTTGGTATAACATGTAAAATGGATGCTATTAGAAAAAGCATAAATAACCACTAATAATAATTGATTTGCAAGTAAAATCCAAAATTATATCCAAGTACTATTAAATGTAACTATTAAAATTTAGTTGGAAATTGTTGAAAAGAGAAAAATTATTTTTTCAAGCTTATAGATGCATATTCTAGAAGACATAAAAATAACTTCAGTTCATCAATCAGGGTTTCAAGCTAATCAAATTTCTGTTGTTTCTATTTCAATAGGTTGCAATGGTACCTATTCTCTAATCCAAGGAAGAAAAATAGAACTAATTTTTGGCTTTATTTGCTCCCTTATCACTCAGAATTATTCATCAATCATGTTTTGCTATTTTCAGCTCCTTAAAAACTTTCATCATACTCTACTTTTTCATTTCCTTACAATTCTTCCTAATTGCAGCTTTGTCTCCTAGAGTCAAGAACTGCTCTTTAAAGTCTAAACTTCACATCTTATTTCCACCCTTCAGCAAAGCATCATTATTACATGAGTTTGGGCTTTTTACCATCATGCACAGGAAAAGTTTATAACACATATTCTAGTCCAATAACTAAGATTTATCTGTGGGAATTTCATGAGTATATCCTCACACATATGATTGTACTTGGGAAGCATTCCACTGTAATGTGTCTTAGCTCTCTATTCAATCTGGCTTAAATAATAATAATAATATATATATATATATATATATATGCTTATTTATTATTGCCAATAACAGAAAGCCCCAAAGTAAGGCAGATTTCAGAGTTGATTGACCCATCTGCACAATAATGTCATTAATATATAGGCAATTTCCATCTCTCAGCTCTGCCTAGTAGCCATTCAAGGTTCATATTCCCACATAGCAATGTTTCTAAAAATAAAGGTTAACATAATTTTCTGTGATATTCCTTTAGGAACTAAAAAGTTGTCTCCAGATAACCACCTGTACATACATAATTAGGTTCAGTAGAATCAGGTCATATCATTTCTGAATGAGTCATGTGCAAGATGTCTTTTAATGTATTCCATTTTCATTGATGGTTTTTTAAAAAATCTTTTTAATGTGTATTTATTTTTGAGACAGAGAAATACAGAGCATGAATGAGGGAGGGACAGAGAGAGGGAGACACAGAATCTGAAGCAGGCTCCAGGCTCTGAGCTATCAGCACAGAGCCCGATGCGGGGCTCGAACTCACAGACCGTGAGATCATGACCTGAGTCAAAGTCAGATGCTTAACTGATTGAGTCACCCAGGCGCCCTTTATTTTCATTGATGGTTTTTATAGCAGCAACATATTATTTAGGTATCTAAAAATTAGTCAAAGAAATTACTGACTTTTTCAGGCTTTGATTTAAAAACTGATTGTCATCCAGAATAAAATGTTTGCGTGGGCAAAAAATAAGGCTTTTGTTTGCTTCCCCTTTCTCCTTCATGTCTGGAATTTTGGCTATAGAACATATCCTTGGTGGATTCCACAACAGAAATGAAAATTAAAGAAACAAATTTTGTCTGATGGAAAAGAAACAATTGATAGAATATTTCCAGGAGACAGAAAGCCAGCAGAGATTTCCAAATTCTTTTGAAAGTCTATCTAGTGAAACATAATGGCTATGCAATGACTGAAACAACAAAATCATGAATGATAAAGAAAGGAAACAAGTTCCCTAATCAAAAGCCCTCAAAGAGGATTTTATCAGTGGACCAGTAGACAAAGGATGAAATATATTGAAACATTTGTTCTTTACCAGGAAGGCTCATTTGTTTAGAGCTAGAGTAATTTGAATTGAAAGCTTAGATAATTTTGTTTTGCTTGCTATTTCATCATTATTTTTCACTTAACCAGAATCTCATAATGTGACAAAGTAAATGTAGGTAAGAAGAAAATGAATTAATGGAGGCCATGAAATCTGGTAGGAAAAGAAAATTTAATTTCTATGATATTAAAAACATTCTATGAAAAAAATGTGAATTCAATACATTTATATTAATTTTAATTCTCTTTCTACTACACATAAATATATTCAAATATTTCTCTAATTATAGTCAAGACTGTAGGTTTGGGAAATTTGTAATACCAACTGATTTATTTTGACTTTTATATGGGAAGGTATATCAGATTATAATACTTTACATACATTTACCAGACAAAACTTTGGAACTTAGGAAATAATAAAAGTTATTAGCTGAATACTTACCAAAACAAAGTAAATTACCTCTCATTAAAATAGAAAGAGACATTGAATTATTGACAATGCAGTAGTTCTAACTTGATCTACAACTATGGGTAAAAACATGGATGAATCTCATGAACACAATGTTGGCCAAAAGGAGGTGTACAAGGGAAATCTTTTTTAAGAGATAAAGTCAGGACTCTTGTTTAAATATAAACTAAATATGTGTCAAAGATTTATTTAAGTCAATAGGGAATAACATAGGCAGTAGTTTGCCCACAGGAGGATTCAGAGTACTAATTATTCAGAAATACTGAAGTGAATTTAGAAGCAGATGCAAAACTCCTTTTCTGGGGGAAAAAAAGGAAGCCTTCATAGGGGAAGGGATCCATTGTTCTTTTAAAAGACATATTTGCATATTTTTGGACAAGGGTCATTTGCATTGCTAGTCATTATCTGTCATTTATAGAGTTGCAAAAAGCTCAAAGACAATGAAAGACCAAGATAACCTGACCAACCATACTGGATCCTCAGTAATCTTCTTTTCTCATTTGTCTTTCATGGTTTCTCTGTCTGGATAGTTAAAATAATGCTGATTATATATTTAGTTTTGGCAAGAGTGTAGTTCATCATGTAAGATTTCTTAAGTTGATTTTGCAAATCCAGACCCAAACAATATTGAAAAATTACTTAGGGCAAAATATGAATGTCTATCTGGAAGCTATCAAAGTACTATAAATACCCACGTGCATTTTTTTTGTATGGGCATAAGTTTTCAATTCCACTGGGTAAATGCCAGGGAGTGTGATTACTAGATTACATGTTAAGAGTATGTTTAGTTTTGTCAGAATCTGTCAAACTGTCTTCCAAAGTGGCAATATTATTTTGCATATCCATCAGCAATATAAGAGAATTCCTGTTTCTCCACATTATTACCAACATTTGATGTTGTCAGTGTTTCAAATATTGTTCATTTTAATAGGTGTATAGTAGTATCTCATTGTTGCTTTTCCATTTCCCTGATGGCATGATGAAGAACACTGTTTCAAAATGATACTGTTTATAAATTTAAATATCTGTTCCTATTAATTTATATATACCAACCATGGATTATAGAATGTACATATTGATTCATGTATTGTGACCTATGTCAGAATTACAGTGATGAGCAAAAAATGTATATGATGTTATTCTCAAGAATGTTTTCTTAAATTTACCATGACTGCATCATGATTTATAATGTAATGACACAATTTTCACACAAACTCTATCAGTTCGAGTAACTCAAGAAAACGTTAACATAAATCAGCATTCAATTGCAGTAAGCTACAGAACCAGATATTTCTGATTTTTAAAATTATTTCATATAAATGAAAGGCATTAAATTAGCAAGAATTGGCACCTACATGATACCAGACACAACTATAAATGGAAGCACTGAAATCACTTGCCTATATTTGGCTCAGAGTTTTCAAGGGATGTATAATGTGCTTATAGCATTTTTTAAAAGATTATCTTGAAAATAATCTTAAAGCCAAGAATTCCCAATGCTCAAATGTCACAAAGAATTCTAAAAAAGTTAGTCTTGTGTGCTTGGGGATTTAAGAAATCCTAATGTCAAGAATGAAATTCTTTGAGGTCAGATAAAAATGTTAAAATGTGGGCAAACACACTATGATAGGAAGAGCATTGAACCAAGAATTGGATAGATTGTCATTAACCAGCTGTGAATTTCCTCATCTGTGAATTAGCAGGCTCCTCTGTGAAGATTTCTAGGGTCCCTCTTGGTTCTTAAATCCTATGAGACTATAAACAAAAAAAGATAAAACATTTTCTGGGTGGTAAATGTTAACTATATTTATGAAAAATTTAGACTTATTTATTTCATTTCTTGTAAAAATTTCAGTCAATGAAATGATATTTCTAAGCATTGCCAATAACTAAAAAATTAGATTTATAAAAATATTCTAAGATTTAAATCGAAAATGCAACTGTTTATTTCAATTGTTTATTATTGTGTGAGTGAATTTGATTCACAAAAATAATTATTGACAAAAGAATAAATGGTTGAAATGGCAACATGGTTTAATGGGATTTAAATACAAGATAAGCATTTTAGAGAATGGCCATCATTAGAATATATTAAAAATAAAATTGTACTATGAGAATTATATATATATGTATGCATGTATATATACACACATATATGTATATACGTATGCATGTGTATATATATACATATATATGTATACACACACACACACACACACATATATATATATATATATATACATATATATATATATATATATATAAACCATTACCTCAGTTTTACATCTCTATTCCTTGAAATAGAGGGCAATGTGGTCTGGGTACTTGCTGAAATACAAATGGCAAATAAACATCCCATATATTTCCATCAGAGCCGTGAAGTCTGATACTAGATTTGTCTTTTCTGTACACAAATGAATCAAGTTTTTGTGAAGAGCAAAAAAAAAAAAAAAAACCTAAAAGAGATATTGAAATTAGTCAACTAGTCACTAATCATTATTTTTAAAAAATAATGTTAAGAAATTTAATTTGATCAATTAGCAATTTTTGTACCAATTTAAGTTAGCACCCATGAAGAGGGTGATTTGTTCAAATTCAATTGTGGAGAACAATTCTAACTGCTTATGTGATATTATACAGACATAGAACAGAATGTCTACACTATATTATACCATACCATACCATACTATAGAACAAAGTTTAATCTCTCACCAATTATGTTATGTTGCAGAATTATGTTGCAGAAATACAGATACAGGATGCATACTTTAAAGATTGAAAATGTTCCTACCTACCGAACATAATTGTATGTTAATTAATCTTGTTTATTAGATTCACTCTAATTTCCAAATATTTTAGGAAAAGTGTTTTGAAAGCAATATCATCACCAGTTCTTAGCAAAATGGATTAAAACGGTATTGCATAAAATGAACTCTATGTTGGAAAATACAAAATAGTATGTTCCTGAAAATTACCTTTCTCCAATGAAATATAGTTATATTTTTATTTAGATATTTTATTTCACTGTGCAAAGTCTCTAAGAATTAAATTCAAAAATATGTATTTCCCTCAAAAAAAAGGTATGATAGTATAGAAAAATTATTAGTTTAGCTAAGTACTCCCAATTCTTCAATGATTTAGTCATCCTAGATTTTATAATACTTCACCCCAGAAAAAAAGATGAAAAAAATTGAAGAAAGGGCTTCATGATATTAATCCAGGGAATGCATGGCATTATGACTGACCAAAGAAATTGGTTAAAAGAGATCATTTGTGTTCTTTGACCAAAAGTATGTTGTGTACATTGACCTTAAGTAGAATTTACAGATGGGTTAGAAACACGAATTAAATTCATTATTAAGACTTTTCCAAAATTAAGACCCTAAAAATCTATGTTGTTATCATCTGTTTTTAAGGTTATGTTTTCCTTTTTTTTTTTTTTTTTTTAAATCTCTCCAGGGAAAAGGGAGAACTGGTTGTTGTTTTCAACAAAACCAATGTGGTAACCCCATAACCAAAATATGTTGGTATCTCAACTCTGGCCAAAATCTTTTAACAGCCACTCATTTTTCCCAAAGTTCAAAATTGTTATGAGTGAGGGGGAAGGGAAGTGGAGTACTTATCATTTCCTTTCTCCTCTTCAGTTTCTTGTGTACTGCAAGAGCTAGTGATTGATCTCTTATCTCTGGGTTCTTTGACTAAAGATGCCACTTTCTTGGGTAGATATTCTTTTTTTTAATACAAAATATTTTCAGTGTTCAAGGATGGCTGTTCAGTGATAGCACTTCCTTATCCGTATATTCAATAACCTTGTACCAAGCCACCTGTGATGGCCTTGTGGCACGACTTAACCTGAGGCTGACTACTACATAAGCTACACTTTTATCTCATTCCATACCTTACAGTTGAGGCACAACAGGTCGTCAGGTCTTTACATCTTGCTCCGGTTCATGATGTGTATCCTATATTTGTGAAATCTTCTCCAGGTGGGCATACATGTTATGATATGTTCATCCTGAAAAAGTAGAGGGCAAGGTTTATTCCATCCACCCTGCCCAGCTTTGGATATCTAGAGAAGAGAGGAAATTGATCTCTTGCTGACTTACTTCCCTCCACTCCTCATCCTACCATTCCTCAATATCCCCCAGCAAGCATTATTTAGATTAGTGAATGACCTGTCCCATTAGCCCAGGTGATAAGTGCGTGCCTGAAATGCAACATGAGATGACCTTGAGAGGCCCAACCGCATCCCTACTCTGACCTGAAGTCACCTGCTTTACTACCATTAACTGAAGCGATGTAAAGCTAGTTCCTTGTCCTTATTTAACAATCAGTAAAAACTGTATGAAAGGAAATGTGTATAAGTTGCTACCCTAAATCTCCAAGACTTCTTGTCATTTCTAATGACATATGCGGGGCCTGTACTTTGGATACCAGATTAAAAAAAAAAAAGACAGAAATATAAAGTCATCTTTATTATCTCCTTATGCCCCAAACAGAAAATATGAAAATTAGAAAGTTATTCAACATTTGAGATAATTAGGAAATAACTAGAAACCTTAATCACAATGTTATAAGTAAAATGCCTAGCATAAACGTTAAAGTCAGGATTAAAATTACAATACATATGGTAACACCAGTATTATTTAAAATGCTTTCTGACTAGCTAATAAAATTAGACAAGAGAAAGTTGTGAACCATAACAATTAAAAAGAAGAAATTTAATCATTTCTAGATGCTATAACTTGCCTGAAAGATATAAGAAAATATATTAAAATACTAATCCAAGATAATAAAACACTAACCTAAACAATATGAGGATTAAATAAAGCTATCATAGCAAAAGCTTTCTTGGAGCTTACCCTATCTAAAAAGCTGCCAGTTGGAAAATATAAGGGAAAAAAATCCTGTTTACTACTGCAATAAAAGTATAAAATATCCAGGCATAATTTCATAGGAAATATACAAAGGCATACAACATACTCAAGGCAAAATTAACATTCAATCATTGGTGTTCAGAGTATAAATTGGATGAAAAAGGACTGAATATGTCAATATTCATTTTTTCCCCAAATTTCTACTTATGGTGTTTTATCCTATATATCTGTAGGATATATAATAGTAAAAGGTTGAAAACAAATGCCCGTAAATCACGGGACAAGTAACTAATGGTACATTTTTGCAATGAAACCATAGCTATTTAATCATTGTTTGAGTCACCTGATATAACGCCCGATATACAGAATTTGAATGTTGGAGATTTAGAGTAGCAAGGTACATAGCATACCTGTATTTTTAAAAAGATGTATAGCCACAAATGGATACATATATCTATATCTATATCTATATCTATATCTATATCTATATCTAGACATGTATGCACTCCTCTATATGCACACATTCTCACCCTTTTGCATGCTTGTATAGACATTTGATTTTTGTGGTTGCTTATCCCCTTAAATAAAAATAGCTCTTTCAGGAAGGGAGCTGGAGGAATGTATAAACAACAATGTTTTTAAAGTGGAGTTCTCTGTAAAATATTTAATCACTAGTATCCTAACATATCCGTGTATACAATGAACTAATCCCTCACATTTTAGTCTATAATAGTACTAGTTACATACCATTCTAGAAAGAAATGGAAAAATAATTACTGAAATTGCGATCTGCGCTCAGTGATTCAAGTGAGGAGGTCTAATTTAGAAAGGCTAGAAGATATGAGGGAGATATTTAAGTTCTATATCCTTTCTTTTAATGCTAGATAACTTTATTTTCTTTAAAATAATTTTTATTTAATATTGATTTTTGAGACAGAGAAAGAGATTATGAGTGGGGGAGGGGCAGAGAGAGAGGGAGACACAGAACCGGAAGCAGGCTTCAGGCTCTGAACTGTCAACACAGAACCCGAGACTGAGTTTGAACTCACAAGCCTCAAGATCATGACCTGAGCTGAAGTCAGATGATCCACCCAGGCATCCCTATTTATTTTCTTAATGACAGTGTTTTATGAGTTTTAGGTACACAAGATAGTGATTCATTAATGCATATACCATACAGTGCTCATCATAATTTTACTCTTTAATCGCCATCACCTGCTTAACTCATCCCACCATCCCTCTCTGGTAACCATCAGTTTGTTCTCCGTAATTAAGTCGGTTTCTTGATCTGTGTCTCTCTTTTTTCCCCTTTGCTCACTTGTTTTGTTTCTTAAATTCCACTTATGAGTGAAGTCATATGGTATTTGTCTTTCTCTGACTGATTTGTTTCACTTAGCATCATATTCTCTGACTCCATCTATGTCATTGCCCATGGCAAGATTTATGGTTGAATAATATTCCATAATAAATAACATTATTTATGGTTGAATAATATTCCTTCGTGTGTATGTATACATACGTGTGTGTATGCGTGTGTGTGTGCATCACACCTTCTTTATCCATTCATCAAACCATGAACACTTGGGCTGATTCCATAATCTGGCAATTGTAAATAATGCTGCTATATAAACATAGAGGAATTAGTGTGTTTGTATTCTTTGGGTAAAAACCCAGTAGTATTATTGCTGGATCTTAGATTAGTTCTATTTTTAACTTTTTGAGGGATCTCCATAGTGCTTCCCACAGTAGCTGCACCAGTTTTCATGTTATATGACCTTTGATATCGCTCTTCCAACACTTGGTTAAGTTTAGTTTTTACAACTATTATTTTGTGATCTAAATACAGTGTTTAGTGGACAAATAAGTAATTTCATACAAAGAGCTGCTTATACAACCCAGAATATTTTCACAGCTGTCTCTACATGGCTTAATGAATTTATTGAGGTCCACACAACCAATTTCTTGGCCCACAATCAACTAGGTCATGGCTATAAGGCGATTCTGATTATAGATCTTGCCACTGTGATAAGCAGCAAAATGGAGGATGTGTCCTAGAAATTTGGCTCATATTTCTAAGTAATGAACAATGGACCATTTCCCTTCTCTGCTTCTTCACTTTGCTCAAAGCTGAATGTAACTAAAATTTCCAATTTAATTCTCAAAGTTAAATAATGTTAAGTGACAAAGGAATGACAATTATATTTCCTCATATTGCAAAATAGTACATTAAACAAATCTCTCTTGTGAATTCCCTTATTCTTTGTTCACATTTGATCTCTCTCCTTTGTTCCTGGATCTTTAAATCTTAAAGGGAGTTACAATACTTGACCTAGTAATAATGATAGTTCATGTTCTTCAGTCAAATACTGGGTCTGTCCTACTGGTAAGGGCAGTACTTTGATGGTTTCTTTTGGAAGACATACAGTCAAATCAGAGTGCAGAGTTCTAAACTTTAGAATCAAAATTTAGTCTGCATTGTTCCCTAGCCTGTGCTTATTAAAAATTTTCCCTATTATAATCATTATTACATTGATGTACAGACTAACACAATACATACCTGCATTCTATCCCATATTTTAAGACACTTCTTTTTAAAAACATATGCCCGGGGCACCTGGGTGGCTCAGTCGGTTGAACGTCTGACTTCCACGCAGGTCATGATCTCACGGTTTGTGAGATTGAGCCACGGATCAGGCTCTGTGCTGACAGCTCAGAGTCTGGGGTGGGTTTAAGATGCTGTGTGTGTGTCTCTCTCTCTGCCCCTCCCCCACTCACGCTCTCCCTGTCTCTCTCTCAAAAAACAAAAACAAAAAAAACACTTAAAAATAAAAGGTATGCCCTCTTTTCCTATAGTCTCAAAATATTTGATCAAATATGAATATGTAAATGTTGAAAGATGTTGAAAGGTATGCCCTCTTTTCCTATCAGTCTCAAAATAGTTGATCAAATATGAATATGTAAATGTTGAAAGATGAAAAAAAAGTAAAATTGTATATGCAAAAAATTTAAGTTATTGATTTAGGCACATTTAATTAGCATAAGTGTGAACTTGAAAATACTATCTTTTGTATCTTCCATTTCAAAAAATAATTTTATTCAAATTATTTATGCACATGATGCATCAGTATCACTTGACCTTGTTTTTTGAATCATCCAAAAGTTTTTTTAGGTGTATGAAAAGATGCTCAATATGACTAGTCATCAGGGAAATGCAAATCATAACCACAATGAGGTATTACCTCCTAACTGATAGAATGGTTATTATCAAAAAGACAAAAAGTAACAAGTGTTGGTGAGGATGTAAAGAAAAGCAGACCCTTGTGCACTGGTGGTGGGAATGTATGTTGTAATGGCCACTATGAAAAATAATATGGAGTTTCTTCAAAAAATTAAAAATAGAACTACCATATGATCTGGCAATTCCACTTCTGGGTATTGATTCAAAGAAAACAAAAACACTAACTTGAAAATATATGCACTCTTATGTTTATTGCAGCATTATTTACAATAGCCAAGCCACATTTATAATATGGAAACAACCTAAGTGTCCATTGATGAATGAAAAGATAAAGAAAACGTGATATATATATATATATATATATATATATATATATATATATA